>NC_043976.1:41776308-41926192 GCF_902148855.1 Sphaeramia orbicularis | reverse complement strand
ACACCAGAACCCACACTGACACCAGAACCAACACCCACACCAACACAGACACCAGAACCAGAACCCACACTGACACCAGAACCCACACTGACACCAGAACCAACACCGACACCAGAACCAACACAGACACCAGAACCAACACTGACACTGACACCAGAACCAGAACCAACACCGACACCAGAACCAACACCCACACCAACACAGACACCAGAACCAGCACAGACACTGACACCAATACAGACACTGAAACCAGAACCAGCACCAGAACAAATACTGACACCAGAACCAGAACCAACACAGACACCAGAACCGACACCAGAACCGACACAGACACCAGAACCAGAACCGACACATACACCAGAACCGACACCAGAACCAATACCAGAACCAAACAGACACTGACACCAGAACCAACACCAGCACCACAGACACCAGAACCGACACCAGAACCAACACCCACACCAACACAGACACCAGAACCAGAACCCACACTGACACCAGAACCCACACTGACACCAGAACCAACACCGACACCAGAACCAACACAGACACCAGAACCAACACTGACACCAGCACCTGCTCTGCCTCCCCCCCCCCCCCCCCCCCCCCAGGCCTTCGAGGACATCTACATCGAGCAGAGGAAGGTGGTGAAGGTGGTTCTGGAATACGCAGATAAGATCTTCACCTACATCTTCATCCTGGAGATGCTGCTCAAGTGGCTCGCGTACGGCTTCAAGAAGTACTTCACCAACTACTGGTGTTGGCTCGACTTCCTCATCGTTGATGTAAGTTTCACTGTCGTTTTAGAAGACGCCCACTCCAAATATCGCACATGTTGGAGCGTTTTCAGTATCGACGATGCGTTCAATGACCACATGATAACTGGAATTTGTGAACGACATTATAGATGATGCGTACGGATCCGCCTGAACGCTTCTATGTTGGCTCTAAATAGTTTGATCATTAGTCTCGCACAATTCAGATTTTTTGGTGAAATCCGATTTTTTTGTGTGCTCGTTCATATTTCACGATAAACTTCTATCAGTTTTGAGTCTGAACGGAATGCGACCCTGAAGTGACCCGCATGCACACACTGTGTTTACGGAAGGAAGTACGTTCTTCCCGCCACTTCTCCTCCTGGGACGCAGAATTGTGACATTTGCATTTCGATGACATAAAGGTCGGATAAATGCGTCCTGGCCGTTCAGACTGAAGTCGCATTGAAAATATCAGATACGTGTCGGATTTAGGACGACATATGAAAGTGGTCTGGGTCGGACTTGTGCTGTTCGGATACAGGTCACATATCGGCTAAAATTCGGATTTGGGCCACATTTGCCCGCGGTCTGAACGTCACCTAAATCAGTGCCTTGCTCAAGGGCATATTAGCCAATAACTCTCCGCCAGTCCACGGAATCAAACCGGCGACCCATCGGGCCAAGCCGACTCCGCCCACCTGGGCCAGAGCGTCCCCCAGAAATCACACAAAACATTTTGTTCGACTGAACTCATTCCAGAGTTTACACAACGATAGAAAATATGCACGTATTTATATCGTATGCACGTACGCCGTTTAATTTCTGGTTCTGTTGTTTGTTTGTTTTTTCTTTGTTTTTTTTTTTAAATTTCTGGCTCTGTTTTGTTTTTTTGTGTTTTTTTTAGTTTAATGTCTGGTTGTATATGGTTTTTTTTTTTGTTTGTTAATGTTTGTTTAGTTTCTGATTCTGTTTCTTCTGTTTTCTTCTGAATTTTCACATTTTTGTGGTTCTGTTTCTTTGTTTGTTTTATTTCTGGTTTTATTTTTTGTCAGTTTAATTTCTGGTTCGGTTTTTTTCCTGTTTTTGTGTTTGTTGTTTTTCTTTTTGTTATTTTTATTTCTGGTTCTTTTTTTTTTTTTTTTTAGTTTAATATCTGGTTGTTTATGTCTTTTTTTGTCTTTTTTGTCTTTGTTTTTTTTGTTTAATTTCTGGTTCTGTTTTTTTCTGTTTCATCTGTTTGTTTTCTCTCATTTTCATATTTTTGTTGTTGCTTTTTTAAATTTCTGATTCTGTTTTCCTCATTTCTTCTGTTAGTTTGTTTTTCCTTTATTGTTTTTTTTTCATTACTGGTTCTGTTTTTGGTTTTTTTACTTATGGTTCTTTTTTTTTCCCCTATTTCTTCTGTTTATTTGTTTTTCTTCATTGTTTTGTTTTTATTATTTCTGGTTCTGTTTTTTGTTTTTTAGTTTAATGTCTGGTTGTTTTTTTTGTTTTGTTTTTTTAATTTCTGGTTCTGTTTTCTGTTGTTCTGGTTCTGTTTTCTGTTGTTCTGGTTCTGTTTTCTGTGTTTCTCCTGTTTTTCTGGTTGTTTTATCTGATTTCTCTTGTTCTGTTTTTTTTTTTTTTTTTTTCTTTCTTCAGTTTTTTCTGGTTCTATTTTTTTTATATATCTTTTATGTTCTGTTTTTTTTTATTTTTCTTCTGTTTTTTGTGGTCCTGTTTCTCCTGGTTTTTCTGTTTTTGTTTTAATTATTATTTCTTCTGTTTTGTCTTCTTTTTTTTTATCTTTAATTAAATTTTTCCTTCTGTTTTTTGTGGTCCTGTTTCTGCTGCTTTTCTGTTTTGTTTTTTTCTTTTTTTTTCCTCTTGTTGCTGGTTCTCTTCTTGGTGCGGTTCATTTCTGATTGGGGGTGGGGGTCGATGCCTCTCCCGGGTCGAGGGTGTAACAGAGTTGCCTTTTTGCCTTTTCCCTGAAACTGTGCAGTGACGCCACCGTCTGAATAAAAGGCTGGAGAGACAGAAATAGACGGGAGGGGGACGCAGAGAAAAGTCCAAAGCGCCTCCGGCCGCCGATCAGCGCGGCTTTTTAACCTCTGAACGCACACGCTCCTTTCACCGCTCGGGAAAAGACAACGCGAGGACAAACTGCCACGCTCATGAGCATGTGCAGGCAGCCAGTCGGAAACAGTCGCCATCTCTGGTGTTTTCCGCCTCGCCGTCCTCGTAAATGACACAGTGTGTTGTGACCGTTTTATTTGAGGAGTCACATGTAGCATGTTTACAGGCTTAGGAGCAAGAAATGACATGTTTAAGACCCGCCACAGAGCATGATAACGCACAAAAAAATGTGAATTTGAAAAATTAATACTGTGGGGAAAAGTTCTACGATTGTTAAAGATTTACTATTCTGAAAAGAGAAAATTAAGATTAAGTCATAGTTTTTGTGGAAAACAAAGTTGTAATATTTCAGGAACTTCAAGAAAAGTCGTAGAATTATTAGAATAAGTCATAATATATGAGGAAAAACTTGCACAATCATCAAAAGGGAAATCGTAATAATATATAAATAAAATTATGTTCAAATGACAAAAAGGTTGAAATTTGATACAACAACTTTAGGAAATATAGCGTAGAATTATAAGAATAAAGTCATAACATTATACATGTAAAGTTTTACTATTATGAAAAGAGGAAATTAAGATTAAGTCACAAAAAAGTTTAAGTCACAAAAGTTGTAATATTTCAGGAACTTCAAAAGGTTGTAGAATTATGAAAATAAAGTCATAATATTATGAGGAAAAAATGTGGAATAAAAGGAAAATTATAAGTCATAGATAGATAGATAGATAGATAGATAGATAGATAGATAGATAGATAGATAGATAGATGATAGATAGATAATATATATAGATAGATAGATAAATTATGCTTAAATGAGAAAAAAATAAATATGACATGAGCTTTAGGAAACAAAGTTGTAGATATAAGAATAAAGTCGAAATATTATGAGGGAAAAAACTTGTGCTGTCATCAAAGGGAAATTGTAATAATATATAAATAAAACTATGCTCAAATGAGAAAAAGTTGAAATTTGATACAAACTTTAGGAAATAACTGTAGAATTATAAGAATAAAGTCATAATATTACACATGTAAAGTTTTAATATTATGAAAAGAGAAAATTAAGATTAAGTCAAACTTTTGCAGAAAAAGTTGTAGAATTCTAAGAATAAAGTCGTAATATGAGGGGAAAAAAGGGAAGTTGTAACACTAATATACAAATAAAATCATGCTTAAATGAGAAAAAGTTAAAATTTGATATGAGTTTTAGGAAATACAGTGTAGAATTATAAGAATAAAGTCATAATATTATGAGTAAAAAACTTGTGCAATCATCAAAGGGAAGTCGTTACAATATTACAAAAATTAAATTATGCTTAAATGACAAAAAAGTTGAAATTTGATACAAACTTTAAGAAATACAGTGTAGAATTATAAGAATAAAGTCCTAATATTATCCTTGTAAACTTTGAATAATTGTAAATAATTGTATTTAAACCAAAAAGGTCAAACTTTTTGGCGGAAATTTTTTTGTGATTATCATAAAAAAAGTGAGAATATTTGATGCTTAAGTTGGAAAATTATGAAAAATACTAATATTACATAATTCAACAATAATATTATAAGATGAACCTGTACTTTCATGAGAAAAATGATATTATGATGGAAAAAGTTGTAGAATTAGAAGAATATTTTCACAATACCATACTAAATATGACAGAAAACAAATACAATGAATAAATTCAGTTGTTTCCTAAAATGTCACGAGTTTTTTCTTCTTCTTAAAGTCGAAACTTTTCATGAAAAACTCAACAAAACTAAAAATCAAACCTGAACTAAAGCGAGTCACTTCAACACAGTCCTGAACCTGAAGCTTCTCATGTTCTTCAATAAAACTGAAATAAACCAAAGTGGAACCGAGCCGAGTCTAGTCCAGCTGGACTCTGTAAACCTGTGCCGACCCTGTCTGACCCCCCAGATCTCGGTGCTGGCTCAGCTGGCCCAGGTGGTCTCTGTGGACCAGATCACCACCATGCGGGTCCTGAGGACGCTCCGGGCTCTGCGTCCTCTCCGGGCCGCGTCCCGCTTCGCCGGTATCAGGGTAAGAAACTGGGACCCAGGGCCCGGACCCGGGGATCCGCACCCGGGTCTCCAGACGTCCATGTGGGGCTTTGCTGGCTGTAGAGGGTTTTAGAGACGCTCCGTCCTCTGTCTCCTTAAGGGTTTTCGAAGTTCAATGTTTGAAGATCTGGAGTTGGTCTGTGAGTGCTAATGCTAATGCTAATGCTAACACACTGGACTGGTTTTGTTGGTTTTGTTCGTAGTTTTTGTTTTTTGGGCTGGTTTTGGTATAATTTTTTTTCTCATAATTTTACAACTTAAGTGTCAAACTCTCTTTTATTCTCTTTTTTCATAATTTCATTTTAGCTTTAGCTCGTTGTATCATTGTGAGTTTATTCTTCTAGTTTTACAGCTTTGTCCCTCATTATCTTATAACATTTTTTCAGATTTTTCAGGAAACAGAAATTGAGTATTTGGTGATTTAGGCAAAAAAAAGCAATTATTTTAGGACGGTAATGATATTATTTCTGAGTTATGTAATATGACTTTTTTCCTCATAATATTACAACTTAAGCACAAAGAAATCTAAATTACATATTTTTTCTGGTTAGAAGTTTGACTTTGTTTATGTAATTTTATTATTCTTTCTCTTTTGGTATTATTATAACTGTATTCTCGTAATCACAACAGTTTTCCTCATAATATTATGACTTTATTTTGTAATTTGACAACATTTTTCTTTTAATTTCCCAGATCCCCAGATATTACAACTTTTTTTCCACAAAATTTTGAACTAATCTTAATTTTCTCCTTTTCACAATATTTAAACTTTATTATTGTGAAGATATTCTTCTAATTCTACAACTTTGTCCGACAAAATAATTTTTCTCATGAAAGTACTGGTTTTTCTTATATTATTATTGACTTATGTAATTTTTTCTCTCATAATTTTACAACTTAAGTGTCAAAATGTTCTCTTTCATTCTTTTTTTTTTCATAAATTTCATTTTAGCTTCAATATGGTTTTAGCTCCTTTTATTATTGTGAGTTTATTCTGATTTTACAGCTTTGTCCCTCATTATCTTATAACATTTTTTGTTAGATTTTTCAGGAAACAGACATTTAAAATTTGATGATTTAGGAAAAAAAAAAAAGCTATTAATTTCAGGATGGTAATGATATTATTTCTGAGTTATGTAATATGACTTTTTTTTTTCCTCATAATATTACAACTTAAGCTTAAAAAAAATCTAAATAACATAGTTTTTTCTGTTAAAAGTTTGACTTTGTTTTGTAATTTTTAAATTCTTTCTCTTTTTGGTATTATTATAACTGTATTTCATAATATCAACGACAGTTTTCCTCATATTATGATTTTATGCTATAATTGGTACATTATTTCCTTAAGTTCCTATCATATTCCAACTTTTCTCCAGTTAAGCTAATTTTATGATTTTATTTTTTTTTTCCCCTCAAATATGTGACTTTACTTTGTGTAATTTACTTTTTTTTTTTTTTACTTCCCAAAATATTTCAACTTTTTTTCCACAAAATGATGACCTACTCTTAAGTTTCTCTTTTCATAATATTAAAATCTTTATATGTGTACTATTACGACTTTTCCAATATTACGACTAGTCAAAAGAACAACTTTACATTCATAAGAAAGAAATCACAAATTAAAGAGAACAAGACCCAAATGTTCTGAGTTATGAACTTTTTTGTCGACGAGAAAAGAACTGATTTTTTCAGAGATTAAACCAAAGTATTGAAAAATAAATTCACAAACATTCAAGAAAAACATGGATTAAAAAAGTTAAAAACATCAATTTTGTTCAGTTTACTTCAAACTTGGCACATGTTTAGAGGCAGTTGATATGATGATTCAGCACACGTATAGACATGATGACATCAGCTGGATTGATGACAAAATAAGATACAATACGTGTGAGGGGCGGGCTTGTTGTGCCTGGACCCACTTTTGTTAATTTAATCAGTACATTTATTTTATTATATTTCTGTTTGTTTTTTGTTTGTTTGTTTTATTTTTATTTATTAGCTTTGTCATTCTCTCTAGATCAGGGTTGTCAAACATGCAGGACCGGGGGCCAAAAACGGTCCACCAAAGAGTCCAATCTGGCCCCATGTGACAGATTTATGAAATGAAGATATTAACAATCAGTCGTTTTAGTTTCGGACCCATATAAGCCCTACCTTGCCTCGATGGGGTTGGACTAGTCAAATATTACCATAAAAACCTTACTAATAATGATAACTCCAAATTTTTTCTCTTTTTTTCTGTTGTTGTTGTTATTCAATTTTTTAAAGGATAGTTTGAAGATGCAAACATTTCATCATGTAATTTTACTGTTTTCACTGTTTGATTTAACTGGGGTGACCCACATGAGGTTATAGTGGACTGGATGTGGCCCAGAACTAAAATGAGTTTGACACCCCTGCTCTAGATGTTCCTTTTGTTTATGAGAAGCACTGAATTGTCTTTGTGTGTGAAATTTACGATTTGCAGATACATACGACATGGGAAGGAAATGATAGAAGAAAGAAAGAAAGGAAAGAAAGAAAGAAAGAATAATAGAAAATGATGTTGAACTTCGAGAAGCTCCTAAGGATGAACGATGACCTGGGCGTCTGTCCTCCGTGTCTTTTGACTTGACGTCTCACACTTTGACGTGGTTTTTTTCCCTCCACAGCTTCGTCTGGATGCGGCTTGTTTTGTTTTCCAGGTGGAAGTGGCTGCTCGTCCACCTCCAGACTAACCACAGCTCCTGCCTTCCTCCTCCTTCTTCTTCTAGTGTCCGCTCTCCTCTGTCCTCAGTTGGACTGGACGTTCATTTAACGGTCCTGCTTTGTCTTTGTGTCTCCGTCCTTTCCACCTGTCCTTCTCCAGGTGTCCGTTGGTCAGTTTGGTGGCCAACACCTTGGGTTATTCAGACTTTGCCGCCATCAAATTCCCTGCGGACGCTTCGGGCGCTGAGGCCCCTCAGAGCCCTGTCCAGATTTGAAGGCATGAGGGTAAGAGTCCGTATTAACCGAAAACAGACCTGGGCACAAGAGTTTAAAGGTGGAGTAGGACATGTTTTCTCTTGCAGCTTTTTGACTATATTGCTTAAAAACCCCCTTCACACCCCGATTACAACCAAATAATTAAATGTTCTAACACAAAAATGTAGTCACCTGTGGAACGGGACAGGACTGAAAAACCATCCAATCATTTTAACTGACCCATCGAAATGATTGAACGGTGATATGTCTATCAAACTCAAACTGTCATTCTGTCCCTCCCCCTCTGCTCGTACCCCTCTTCGTGCATGAATCGTGCGTTCTCAGAGGTTTGGAGCAACTTTTCAGGAACGAAGCCAGAGCCAGAGCTTGGCTATATTAGCTATATAATGCCATGTTTCCACTATGTGGTACCGGCACAGCTCGACTCGACTCGACCTTTTTGCATTTCCATTATGAAAAAGGACCTGGAATCTGGTACCCGGTACTAGTTTTTTGGTATCACCTCCGCTGAGGTTCCAAGACTGGGGACCAGATACTAAAATGTGACGTGTAAACACTGCAGACCACTGACTGGACTGATTTTTACAAAAAACAGATGCGGAAGTTTACAGTAAATATAGCGGTAGGTCAGTCGACATTATAACAGCCCACAAAACTACACCATTCAGTTCGGAGGTTCAGTCTGTGTGGGCTGACCGTAAAAATTCAGCATGAGCTTGACGAGACAAACACGCAACAAATGAGTTTATCGGTAACTCTGAGCAGACGACACAGAAGTAACACACCGCATCACTATGACGACCAGGTACTGTAAAGCTGGTAGTATCCTGTATGGAAACGGTCTCCAGGAATAGTATCTGTTCCTGAGTCGAGTCGAGCCGGTTCCACATAGGGAAATGCAGCATTAGTTATATTAGGATGGAAAGTTCACCAGCAAACTGTTTTGTCACCGACCTAAATCACTGGTGAATGTAACGTTAGCCAGCTAGGCATGAATTTGGGCTGTTCTGACGACAAACATAATAGTTAAATTCACAGTTACAGCTTTCAACGAAAACTCAGTGGGCTGCTAGTGTAACCTGTTCAATATATACCATTATAAAATGACACAAAAATTGGGTTTAAATTGTGTTTTTTTTCATAGTTTCTGCATACCTAGTGTCTTGCTTATTGTACAGTCTGTTTGGAGCATTAGTCCTCCAGCCACACCCCACCTCTTCTTCATGTAGTGTTCATATACTGTACTTTCTGGGCTATAAGCCACACCCACCAAATTTTAAAAGAAAAAAATATGTGTACATATATAGTCTGCACCTGACTATAAGCCACAGGTGTCCATGTTGTGACATGACATATTTACACAGAAAGACTATTTAAATATTTATTTCCATACCTTCACTGCTTTTTTCCGAACAGTACCTGTAACACGGCAGGAACAGGCTGGTTAAAAAAACATAGAAAGTCATTGATCTGTATCTCCATCTTCCTTCTGCTCATTAAACCACTGCAGTCGTTCTTCTTCAGTGTTGGAGTTGAACATCCTCAGCTCCGTCACACTCCTTCTACGTCTCTCTTCCGTTGTCTCTCATTGTCTCTTCCGTGCTGCAGCTCTGTTTCCTTCTTTACAGACACATCGACTGCTTTTAACTTAAAAGCTGCATCATATGCGTTTCTTCATGTGTTTCCATGATGAGGGTTTTGTGCATGACGTGCTAAATGATTGTTCAAGTTAAGCTTAAACCTTCTCCTCTTCATCACCTCTTCCCCTTGTCTGTCTCGCTTTTGCGCTTCCTGCTAGAGCACCCCCTGGAGGCCGTTAGCCCGTAAAAATCTAATCAAAATGTAGCTTGCTCGAACCGTTTTTTCCAGGACCTCCCACCCCACCTTTAAATGTCATTTTTTGCATTTCACAAATTCATCCTGTGGGCCGGATCGGAGCCTTTGGGTGGCCCAGTTTTGGCCCACAGGCCGTATGTTGAACACCCTTCAGTTTAGAGGACATTTGTGCCCAGGTGGTGTGTTCATTCAATCTTTCCGAACATACATGTGTGTTTTGTGCACGTTCAGTATTTCCCTGTTACTAAACTTTTTGACTCGAGGTGAAGCTGCTTCAGACTCAGTTATTACAGAGTCAGCGTCACAAACCCGACGGTACCCGGAAACGTCTCCACAAACATGTGGGATCCAAACCCCAAAGCTGATACTGTTGTTAAAAAGTTCACCGACATAATGTCAACCGTCCAGACGCTTGACTCTGGTTCATGAGACGTTCAGGGTCTGGGTTGCATGCTGGGAAATAAGCCTGAGCTTTATTCTGCTTCAAGTGCATCCGTGTGGTTATCTGCATGTCTGCTGACAATGTGTGGAAGGAAAAACGCAAAGTCCTAGTTCTGTTTGTGCAGGGAAGTCCACAAAAATGTACCTGGAAAAACAGAAATCACCTTAAAGACACATTACCTGCACGTGTGTGGTTAAGTTACCCATAAAGGAACCCAGGTGCTACTTTGTGGGGCAGTTCCCGAATGATTTTTTTCTATATTTAACCTTTTCTTAAGTGATTTATCACTATTGGTTGTAATATTATCTTCCTTATTTTGCATTTTTTTTTTCCATGTAAATCATGCATTTTCCAGTATTTAATTCACTGATCATGTAGCATGTTCATTAAAGCTCAGATTAAGTTGAGGGTTATTATATCAAAAACAGAGAAAAACTGAAGAGAAAATGACTACTTTTTCAGTAAAATCTCTCATTAACTGAACATAACCCAGTGTGTCCATCCACTGTCACTGATCCAACTCCATGGGTTTTACTGGTGAATCAATGTTGTAGAAGATGACAGTGTTTCACAGTACCTACAGAGCCTCTGAACATCCAAATGTGTCATATCTGATGACCATGAAAAGATGAAAAACTGTATTTTACACCAATTTTTTAACATGTACTGATAGGATAAGTGGATCAGAATTAAATTTATGAAACATTTTTGATCAATAGATAGTTTTTGTCGCCGGTGGATGTTTGGGTCTTTAAGGGTTAACATGCAGGAGGGTGGGTTTAGACAACCATTAAAACAGCTCACTGTTGAGAGGAAAAAGACCAAATTTATACACACGTCTATCACAATCAGGCACATGAACAGGACATCTTCCAACTGTAGACATGATGTGTCCCAATACTTTTGTCCATATAGTTTATAAACATTAGAAAGCAGATGGTTAGTTGGGGTAGAAAATTATTATTGGACAAAAATATGTGGACACGTTGAATCCAGGTGTTTATTTTCTAACAGCGGTCTGGGATAGAAAACTATAATGAACTAATGTCAGAATATAGTTTTATATTATGGGATAAATATCATTGCATTGGGTTCGTTTGGTTTAAATTGTTATCTTTGTTTCCAAAATGACTCAGAGATGGTTTGGACTGAATTTCTCTCAACATTGATTTTGTTTTGTTTTTTTTTATCCACGACTCTGATTTTAAATGTTCTACCTCTAAATTTAGAAAATAATTTTCCTGCTCTGACTGTAAATAATAATTTTCTTCCACAACTAACCATCTACTTTCATCACATCTCACTGAGGAAGAAAAATCTCCCATTAAACTTGAAGAAAATATTGATATTTTTGTCTGAATTCCTCATGAATAGGACATTTTACAGCTGTAGACATGATGTGTCCCCAATACTTTTGTCCAATAGTTTAGAAACATCAATATTTCCTTAAAGTTTAATGGCAGATTTTTCTTCTTCTTCTTCTTCTTCAGATGTGATGGTAAGTAGATGGTTAGTTGTGGAAGAAAATTATTATTTATGTTGTTTTTTTTTACTTAATTTCTCTCAACATTGATTTTTTAATTTTAGCTTTTTTTTTCCATGACTATGATTTTAAATGTTCTACTTCTAAATTTCTACAAATACTTTTTGTATTTTGACTGTAAATAATATTGTTTCTTCCATAATTACCATCTATGTTTGTAAACTATGTGGACAAAAGTATTGGGACATATCATTTAATCAATATTTTCCTTAAAGTTTAATGGGAGATTTTCTTCCTCAGTGAGATGTGATGAAAGGTCGATGGTTAGTTGTGGTAGAAAAAAATATTATTTACAGTCAGAGAAAGAAAAATATTTAAGAAATTAGAGGTCGAACATTTCAAATCATAGTCATGGATGAAAAAAAAAAAATCAATGTTGAAAAGAAATGAAGTCAAATGCATCTCTGAGTCATCTTGGAAACAAAGATAACAATTTAACAAACGACCAATGCAATGATATCTATCCCATAATATAAAACTATATTATACATTAGTCATTATTGTTTTGTATCCCAGACCCCTGTTAGAAAAGAAACACCTGATTCAACGTGTCCACATATTTTTGTCAGTAATAATTTTCTACCACAACTAATCAGCTGCTTTCTAATGTTTATAAACTATCTGGACAAAAGTATTGGGACACAGTTGTCAGCTGTCTTTTTCATGCTAATTTGCGATAGAAGTGTGTGTCTTCAGCTTCTCAAACCTGCAATTTTTGGGCGTAAAACATCTCTAAGTCCCCAGAATCCGTCTTGGCGTTCTCCTTTACAACACAGCGCAGTGTTGGGCCGTTTGCTGTTTCCAGGCGTAGCGCTGAGTGTCGGTCTTCCTTCAGGTGGTGGTCAACGCCCTGATCGGCGCCATTCCCTCCATCATGAACGTGCTGCTCGTCTGCCTCATCTTCTGGCTCATCTTCAGCATCATGGGGGTCAACCTGTTCGCCGGGAAGTTCGGCCGCTGCGTCAATCGCACCGGACACATCTACGACTCCGGCTTCATCAACAACAAGTCGGAGTGCGAGGCGCTCAACGACACGTCGCTTTACTACTGGACCAAGGTCAAGGTCAACTTCGACAACGTGGGGGCGGGGTACCTCGCACTGCTGCAAGTGGTGAGAATATTTACTTTAAGGACGTGTTCTGGCATCCTATTGGTTTTGCCCACTTTGGATTTATTTTCAAAATACGTGTGTCTGACTCAGTTGAATACATAATTATGTCCAGAAAATCCTTTTGGACCATGTTCCAGTGGTGCATGACTCAGTTGCTTGAAGCAAAGCAGTAATAGCAAGCATGTCCAATGGATCCCTTTAGCCCAGGGCTGTCAACTCATTTCAGTTTCAGTTCTACATTCAGCCCAATTTGATCTGCAGTGGGCCGGACCAGTAAATAATACCAGTGAAAAAAGTACAATTATATTATGATCAGGTTTACATCTACAAAGTTTCCTTAAAATTCGGAATAACATGACATCCATTGCTCAACATCCATCCATCCCATCCATCCATTATCCACTGCTTATCCGAGGCTGGGTCACGGGGGGTAACAGTCTAAGCAGGGATGCCCAGACTTCCCTCTCCCCAGACTCCTCCTCCAGCTCTCCAGGGGGACCCGAGGCGTTCCCAGGCCAGCCGAGAGACATAGTCTCTCCAACGTGTCCTGGGTCTTCCCCGAGGTCTCCTCCCGGCGGGATATGCCCGGAAACCTCCCCAGGGAGGCGTCCAGGAGGCATCCGAAACAGATGCCCGAGCCACCTCAGCTGGCCCCATCCGGATGTGGAGGAGCAGCGGCTCTTCTCCGAGCTCCTCCCTGGTGGCTGAGCTCCTCCCCCTATCCCTAAGGGTGCGCCCAGCCACCCTGCGGAGGAAACTCATTTCAACCGCTCTGGGGACATGGAATGTCCAGACTCTATGTCCGGGGATTGGGTCATCGAGCCCCCTGCCATTGACTGCCACCCAATCCACACTGCACCAGCCCCTACGGCTCCCTCGGTGGGTGGTGGGTCTTCTGGACGGCGGGCCCATGCCGCTCCTTCGGGCTGGGCCCGGCTGGGCCCCATGGGTGTAGGCCCGTCCACCAGGTGCTCGCTTGCGAGCCCCAACCCAGGGCCTGGCTCCAGGGTGGGGCCCCGGCTGCGCTGTGCCGGGCGACGTCACAGTTCCTTTGGTGTTTCGTTGTCATAGGGGCTTCTGAACTGCTCTTAGTCTGGCCCGTCACCCAGGACCCGTTTGCCTTGGGAGACCCTACCAGGGGCATAAGGTCCCGACAACATAGCTCCTGGGATCATTCGGGTGCTCAAACTCCCCACCCACGGTAAGGTGGCAGTTCAAGGGGAGACAACTTCAATAATCTTAAGAAAACAAGTGCAATTTGAACAATATTCTGCCTCAGTTTATCACTTTATCATTTCCACATGTGCGTTACATCACACAAACATTTAGTAACAGGCAGAATGTTGGTAAATTGCATTTACTTTTCTAAAGACATTTCCAGTTGTTCATATTTGTTCAGGTTTATTCCCCTTTTTGTAAAAGTATAGCCTTGGTAATGTGAACATTTTCATGTAGTTTTACTTCTTTACACCAAAAAAACAAAGAGGAAAATTGGGGGTTGTCATTATTTATAGGTTATTCTGATAATATGTGACTGGTTCTGACCCACTTGGAATCTAATTGGACTGTATGTGTCTGTATGTGGAACCTGAATTAAAATGACATTGACACCACTGATTGTTAATATCGTCAGTGTAATTTTTGCATTTCACAAATTCATCCCGCGGCTGGACTTGGACCCTTTGGCGGGCCAGATTTGGCCCCCGGGACCCTGTGCTTTAGCCTGATAATGTCTGTAATACTAGCTAGCGGCTGTGGGGCATTCTGAAAAAGCCCAAGTGATGGTTTGGTTTCAGTTTGAAAAGTAAAAAGAAAACAAGTGTAAAGACAAAAGACAAAGATTAACGAGAAAGAACCAATGATGGATGATTAGGGAGAAAAAATACAGAAATATTAAAGAAGAAAGAAAGAAAGAATAAAGAAGAAAAAAGGGAAACAAAGGAAAGAAGAGAAAACAAATATAGAACAAAATAATGATTAAAGAGAAAGAAACAAAGAAACAAAAAATGAGCATTGAAAGAGAAACAAGGACGATTAAAGAGAAAAAATACAGAAAGAAAAAAGGAAGATAAACAAAGCCATGAAGAGAAAACAAAGATGATAAAATCTGTTCATCAGAGGCAACGACGCCCGGGTTGCGTTAAAAGCTTTTAGTGCAGAACTGAGCATCGTCGCCTTCGCCTCAGATTAAATCCTCGTCATCGTAGGAGGTTTGACTCGGTCTTGTCGTCTTCCATTTGTCGTCTTCGCCTTAATTTCCCGCCCCACACCTGTTCGTTTGACTTTTTCATCTCTTGTATTTCTGTCCTTCTGTTTCTGCTTCTTCAATGGTCGTCTTCACTTCACAGAATAAACAGAAAAAAAAACAAATGGACAGAGAGAAAGAGAGAAAAAAAACTCAAAGCAGAGATTATAATTTATAGATTTAGTTAAAAAAAAAAAATCTGTGGAAAAAAAATCTATAACGTATGAGATAAAACCAAAATACACATGCATGAGGAGAAAAATACATTTCCTGTGGTTATTAAGTCAAATCTGTAAGAAAAGTAAGAAAAGGCAAGAATAAAAGTGTAGACGAAGAAAAAAAATCACTAATTTACAAGAAAAAGCCTTAATATTCTCTGAGATTAAAGTGAAACATTTACAAGAAAGAAATTTCAAGAAAAATGTTTAGATTATAGTTATACTTTAGTCAAGAAACAAGAAATGATGTGATTTAATGAGAGATTTTATGAGAAAATACCCCAGAAATTTACAAGAAAAAAAATTATTTTCTTAGAGTAAAGTGATTAAAAAAACAAAAAACAAATGTATTTATGTGGATAATCCTTGATTAAAGTCATTAATGTACAAGAAATGGCAAATTCAAAGCAAGAAGTCACATATTCTGAGATTATGAATTTGTATATTTATGAGAAAAAGAGCAGATATTCTCAGAACAGAAAACAGAAAATATTTGGGAACACATTTTTTTGTAGATGATCTACTAATTGTACAATAAAGGAGTTACACGTGTCCAAGAAAAAAGTATTATAGAGTATTTTATGACTTCATGAATTCAAAATTTTGTGGAAAAAAAGAAGATTGTTTTCTGTGATTAAATTGATAAATTTACAAGAACAACGCTTAAATATTGAAATGTATTTGATTAAGTCAGAAATTTACATTAAAAAATTATTTGATTGAAATGAAACTGATAAATTTGCTGGAATAAAACTGTAATATTCTCTGAGATTACAACAACAAAAAATGTCAGATTAAAGTGATAAATTTCACAAATGTATTAGGAAAAAAACTACTACGTTTTTGAGAAAGAGTAAATACTCTTAGGATTAAAATTGAAAT
Source organism: Sphaeramia orbicularis (assembly GCF_902148855.1). Lineage (NCBI taxonomy): Eukaryota > Metazoa > Chordata > Actinopteri > Kurtiformes > Apogonidae > Sphaeramia > Sphaeramia orbicularis. The sequence goes on along the minus strand of NC_043976.1, from coordinate 41,910,011 downwards.
ATACAGAATGACAACTCATGAATTTACAAGAAAAATCAGGATATTAAAACTGTACAATTTATGAGAAGAAAAATCCCAAATTAACAGGAAAACTAAATCTGATTTGCACTCAAATTACAACAAAAAAACATAAAACATCCTCTGACACTGACGTTGAAAATTTCAAACAAAAAATTAAACAATTCATGAGAAAACAAATTCACATATTTGTAAGAAAAAATGTATAATGTAAAATGTATATTCTCTGAATCTCGTATGTTGTATGTATGTATGATTTAAAAAAGAAAGAAAGAAAGAAAGAAAGAAAGAAAGAAATGTGGACAGTTTTCAAATGATAAATTTACAAAACCAGAGAATCTCACATTTTCTGAGAAAAGACCTGGATATTTTCTAAGGTTAATGTGATAAATTTACTGGAAAAAAAATTCAATTTCTCCGGCATTCAAATGATAAATTTACAAAACCTGCGAATCACACATTTTTAAAGAAAAAAACGATATTTTCTGAGGTTGAAGTGATACATTTACAAAGAAAAACAAAGATATTCCTTCAGATTCTAATGATATAAATTTTCAAGTTGACACTTTAATGTCGAGTATTTTCAGCTCATCAGCACAAGCTCTAACCTCCAGTAAACTGCCGTACGTGGTCATGAATCCGCTTCCAGATCCTCTTCTGTCTCTACATCTCCATCTTTTTCCTTCTTCTTTCTTTCTTGTTCTTTTCCTTTTTCGCTCAGCGTCGCCCACCACAGGAGTCCTGCAAACCTCCAATCAATCAGCGTCTGAGAGGCTTTTATTTTAGAGCGACTTCAGCCAAGTGGGAGGGAAATGCAGAAAGACAGGAGGAAAAAGTACAAGTGGAAAGAAAAGAAAGAAAATTAAAAGTCTGAACAGCAAATGGAAATGAGAGTTTAAAACCAGCGTCTTGCGTGTTTGTTTGTTTGTTGTTTGTTTATTTGTTTATTTATAAAAGTCCTGAACAGCAAATGGAAATGAAGACGAGTTTAAAAGAGTTTTGTTTGTCTGTTAGCAAGGTAACTCAGAAGTTCCAGATTTTGATGACAATTTCAGGAAATGTTGATACTGGCACAAGGAACAAATGATTACATTTTGGTGGTGATTTGTGTATGTGTGTGGTGTGTGTGTGTGTTGGGGGGGGGGGGGGGGGGGGCTGATCTGCTTGGCTGGAGGTCTGCCGCTCCGGTATGGAGCGTCTGATTAATTTAAAGCAGTTTAAATTACTTGTATTCTTTTGGAGATTTTCTTTGTATGTTTACCAAATTTGAGTTGGGGGTCATCCAAGGTATTTAGTTCTGTTAGTTAGTTTTGTTTTTTTTGTTTTTTTTCATTGATTTATTTCAAATATGGAACGATACAAGCTTCCTCGTTGCTACTAATTGACTTTTTGCACAACACAATATAGAAATGAAAATTCAAGGAAACATAAAATAATGACATACACAAAAAGAAAAAGTCATATTTGAAAAGGAGTGAGAAAAAGTATAGCTTAGTGGCTCATTCATTCATTTTGTAAATTAATATGAAAACTTTGTTCTGGATTTATTTTTTTTAATAGAGAAACATGTTGGCACCGTTTTTGAGAGATTCAGCACCAACTGATTAGTGAACTCTCAAACTGTTACATTCAGTTTTTATTTAACTAACAACCCAAAACCCCTGAAATATTCAGTTTATTGATCAGTTTTAACAAAGAAAATATAAAATCTCCATATTTGAGTGAACAATGCAGAAACATCAGTTCACTGATTTACACTATATGGACAAAAGTAGGTGGGGGGGGGGTAGACACACCCATATGTTGTGCCACAGTACTGTGGCAGAAGACAGTGTCCTTTTTTTTTTATCCATGACTGAGATTTTAAGCGTTCTTCCTCTAATTTTTCAAATATTTTTCCTGCTCTGACTGGAAATAATAATTTTCTGCCACAACGAAACCATTTACTTTCATCACATTTCACTGATTGAAGAAAAATCTTCCATTAACTTTTAAGGAAATAATAATGTTTTTATGTCAAATCCTCACAGGACAGGAAAATCTTACAGCTGTGGACATGATGTGTCCCAATACTTTTGTCCATATAGTTTTTTAACCAGTTTAAACCAAACTAACCAATGCAGTGATGTCTATCCCATAATATAAAACTCTATTCTGACATTAGTCATTATTGTTTGGATCCCAGAACCCATTAGAAAACAAGCACCTGAAATTCAACGTGTCCACATACTTTTGTCCATAAAGTATATGTCCACTAATAAAAACAGAACTAAATGTGTCACAGTCTTCTGAATCTAAGGGAAACCTCAGACTCAGAGGTAGAAGTCAATTATTATGTGACAGTTTAACAGAGAAAGTTTGTGTTTTGTAACGAACTGAAGGCTGATTATGAAACAAGGCCTGGTTCTGACAGGTTTATTAATGGAAGCTCAGGTAAACCACGCTGCTACTTCATCCCCGAACCACTCAGGACTTAAGAGTTGTCAGAGTACAGTTGCCACGGCAACCAGTCACTCAGCACCATTCTGTGTTTGGCTGGTCGGCGCGGCAACGGTCGGCAGCGGCAACCTTCCATTAGCATCTGGAAATAACTGGAAGCAGCAGAGACGCTTCTGTCCTCAGGCCGACCGTCAAAGCCTCGCATTTTACCGTTCACCGTTGGAGGAGCTGACGGAGTGTCATTAAAACCTGCTGAGGTTCAGGTGCACGTTATTTATCCACAGAGGAAGTTGTGCAACATTTACATGTGACCTTATTATGATGTCACGAAATGTGGCACCGTCGGTAGCCATTTTACTAATATTAACTACGTACATACTGAATGTGAAACTAGTTTCTTCTTGTGAGACGTGTTCCTGTTGAGCCGCATTTATGTAATCAATTCCCATTATGTAATAAAAGTTCAAAATGTAATAAGAATGTCACGTCATCTTGTAATAAAGCCGCATTATGTAATAAACTGACGCAAAAAAAAAGAGCAGTTTTAACAACATAACGCCTGTCGCTAAGTGTTCTGTTTATCTGTAAGTCGTGTTAATAATAAGCTGAGATGTAATATTGTTGAACTTACACTCAGGCTGTATGTGGTCGTCCAGGTGATGCACATTTTCATGATGCAATTTAACTTTTTTCACAGTAAAACAGAGGAAAATTTGGAGTTACTATTACTAGATTATTCTGTTATTATTTTACCGGTCCGGCCTGTTTGACATCGTATTGGGCTGAATGTGGAACCTGAACTAAAAGGAGTTTGACACCCCTGACTTCAACTCTACTATACGTTCCAAAAAAGGACACGATGTCCTAAATGTTGGTAAAGTTTTGTACATCCTCCTGGAGGGGTTGGTAATTACTCCTTGAGGTGCTCCAGGCTGTTTCTGAGGTTCTTTCAAGTGGTTGCCATTGGCTCTGGAAAGTTTCACAAAGCTTTCTCTAGTTCTCGTGCGAAGGCGTAAACAACACTCCCTGAAGTGTTTGGGGCTTGTTTCTAAAACTTGTCGCCAACATTCTCCAATGATGGAATAGCTCGACTACATGGAGTTCTACAGAGGGTTGTTTTGGACAGGCTTTAGGAACCCTTTCTCCCACAGCTGTAGGTACACTGTAAAAAAATCTGTAATTTAACAGAATTTTCACTGTTTATTTTACAGATTTTTCCTGCATTTTTAAGATACAGGAAAATATCAATGAAATGACAAAAATAGACTGTGATTTTACATGTCAAATATAAATAACACAAAAAACTGTAACTGGGAATAACCAAAAAATGTACATTTTTTAAAAGATTTTTTTTTTTCTCACAGAAAAATACAGTTAAAATACATTTGCAAATGTATCGTAGTTTCACAAATATGTCTTTTCTATTTATGAGATTAAACTGTTAATTTAAAGTTTAATACTGTAAAAAAAAATAATAATAAAACGAGATAAAATTACTAACAATTAATTGTTAAAGAAGTATTTGTTCTGTGAGTTGAACCAGACTTGTTTGTTAATTGACAAATATCTTGTGTAATTACAGGAGGTTTCACAACAAAAATGTTGAATAAATGTATTTTTGTGAATGTATAACATGTATAAGCACTGATAAACTGTCCAAATACAGTTTTTATCTGTGGATTGGACAACTGAGTGTCATTGAAAATTATTTATATATATATATATTTATAAATATACAGGGTGGGGAAGCAAAATGTACAATATTTTGAGGCAGGGATTGAAAGACAGTGTATGACCAATTAGTTTATTGAAAGTCATGAGAATTTATTTGCCACAAGAAAATGTCCATAATAGAAAATGTTTTATTCTATGTGTCCTCCTTCTTTCTCAATTACTGCCTTCACACGCTTCCTGAAACTTGCACAAGTGTTCCTCAAATATTGGGGTGACAACTTCTCCCATTCTTCTTTAATAGTATCTTCCAGACTTTCTGGTAATAGTTTTGCTCATAGTCATTCTCTTCTTTCCATTATAAACAGTCTTTATGGACACTCCAACTATTTTTGAAATCTCCTTTGGTGTGACGAGTGCATTCAGCAAATCACACACTCTTTGACGTTTGCTTTCCTGATTACTCATATGGGCAAAAGTTTCTGAAAATGTATGGATAATAGTGTTAGGTATGATTATGACATCAGTATGTTTGGTTTCAAAACAACTGACGTAGTGCCTGCTGAGAAAAAACAACTAAATGTTCATTGTAAATTTTGCTTCCCCACCCTACACACACACACACATATATATATATAAATATATATATATATATATAGATATATATATATATATATATATATATATATATATAGATAGATAGATTATTTTTTTTTTTTTTTTTTTTTTTTATAGGTAATTTGATTGTTTTAATACATGTAAATATTCTTTATTAAACATTAAAAAGTAAAAAAAAAAAAAAAAAAAAAAAAAAAAGCAAAATCTCATGTAAAGTTAGGGTAAAAACTGTATTTTAATTATGGAAAATTACCGTATTTTTATGAGATGGTTATTTTCTGTTATTTTACTGTATTTTTTCGGCACCCCTGCTGCCGGAATAATATCGGTTTTTTACTTTTTTTTTTTTTTTTTTTTTTAACAGTGTATTACTGAGCACTTCCTGAGGTGTTAGGTAGTTTCTAAGGCCTTGTCAGGGTGACGCCGAGCTGGAGTTGTAAGAATATACAGGGTGTCCCATAAGTCTCCACACATAGGAGACATAATACATTCCATACATATATGGTTCTAACATGTATTTCTTTATATTTCTTCTTTATAGTTCTTCAGCAGTGGAGGACACGCATTGAAATGTGTTCCCAACAAAATGGCAGTCATATAGAGCATATTATATAAATTAAAATGGTTTATGTCAAGAAACGTTTATTTTTCCTATGTATGGAGACTTATGGGACACCCTGTACAAAATATGGACAAAAGTATGTGGACACGTTAAATTCAGGTGTTTGTTTTCTAACAGGGGTCTGGGATACAAAACAATAATGACTAATGTCAGAATATAGTTTATATTATGGGATAAATATCATTGCATTGGTTCGTTTGGTTTAAATTGTTATATTTGTTTCCAAAATGACTCAGGGATGGTTTGGAGTGAACTTCTCTCAACATTGATTTTGTTTTTTGTTTTTTTATCCACGACTATGATTTTAAATGTTCTACCTCTAAATTTAGAAATAATTTTCCTGCTCTGACTGTAAATAATAATTTTCTTCCACAACTAACCATCTACTTTCATCTCATCTCACTGAGGAAGAAAAATCTCCCATTAAACTTGAAGAAAATATTGATATTTTTGTCTGATTCCTCATGAACAGAACATCTTACAGCTGTAGACATGATGTGTCCCAATACTTTGTCCATATAGTTTAGAAACATCAATATTTCCTTACAGTTTAATGGCAGATTCTCTTCTTCTTCTTCCTCCTCTTCTTCTTTGTCTTCTTCTTCCTCTTCTGTGATGTAGTAGATGGTTAGTTGTCATAGAAAATTATTTATTTTTTTAACTTAATTTCTCTCGACATTGATTTTTTTTTTTTTTTTTTTTTTTTGTCTGTGACTATGATTTTAAATGTTCTACTTCTAAATTTCGAAAATACTTTTTGTATTTGTATTTTGTTTGGATCGTTATAGGTTAAAAAATGAACACCATTACATGTTAAACTGTTGATCCATGGAATCCACGACGGTGAAGAGCTGGGTATTATGGTAAAGACATAAGATAATGAAGGAATCTGACGGGATCCGTTTTATGTCCAAATACCACTGGTTTATTAACAGTTCATGCGTGAAAGGGTTGATTTTGGATGGGCTTGGGTTCATGCCTCAGGTTGTGTTTAAGGTTCAACAGAATCTGGTGAATGGTGGAGAGGAAAAGTCCAACTCAGCGCTATGTGGTTCTGAAATGTGGGGGGGGGGGGGGGCACTTTATTCTTCTTTGAGGTGTTCTAGTTTTTATTATCTATCGTGTGCAGCGTCGTCGTTGTTGTCGTCTTTGTTGTCGTCTTTGTTAGTAATTTCTTCAAACATCTTCTTCCATGAAACTACTGGTTGGATTCATTTAATAATAATTTAATTTAACAATGTCTACAAAGTTTGCCCACAGTTTTGAGAAATGTTGATTTTTTTTACTTTTTTTTCTTTTTTTTTTTTTTTTCTCGACGTATTAAAAATGGGCCTTTACTTCTGCTGGTCCGTATTTTGATGGTTTATAACATAAAATGGTTATGGATATCAATATAGTGATAACATTTCAGCAATGTTCTTCTCTGAAACCACTGGTCTGATTAATTTCTTCTTTTTTTTTTTTTTTTTTTTTTTATACGTAGCTTCCTTGCGACAATGTTTACTAAGTTCGTTTACAGTCTTGAGAAATTTGAATTTTTAAAATTTTTCTTAATTCGTGTTGATTTTTTGAAATATTAAACATTTGCTTTGTAATGGCCCATATTCTGATGGTTTAGAACATGTAAATGGTTACAGATGTCAGTATTGTTACTATTGTGATTCCATAGATGTTCAAGGGCAGGTTGCCCTGCATCAGTTGCATCCATGCCCCCCCGCTCCCCAGTCTCTCTCTCTCTCTCTTGTTTTTCCTCTTCCTTTCCTCTCTTTAACCCCAGCTGGTCCTGTCAGACGTCCATCCTCCAGGGGTCGGGGTCTGCTCCAGGTTTCTACTGTTAAAAGGAAGTTTTTTCCGTCCGTCCACTGTCATCAGTCACTAGTGTTTGTTTCTGTTGGGTTTCTGTAAATTGACTTAGAGTCTGGTTTAGACCAGCTCTATTTGTGAAGTGTCATGAGAGAAGTTTTTGTTATGATTTGGCGCTATATAAATAAAATTTGATTGATGGATATTGATTACTGATAGAAGTCATATATGAACTTTCATTTGGGTCCATGACCTTTGACCTTGAGTGACCTGGAAGGGTCAAACTCAAAGTCACTAATGTATAGATTTCAACTATCTTCTCCAAAACTCCTGGTCGGATTAATATTTAAAAACGTATGTATCTTCCTTGGGAAGACATCTACAAAGTTTGTTCACAGTTTTGAGACATTTAGATTTTTAAATTTTTGATGACGTTTTAAAATATTAAACCTGCCTTTTATTCTAATGGTCCATATTTTGATGGTTTATAACAGGGCTGTCAAACTCATTTTAGTTCAGTTCCACATTCATCCCAATTTGATCTGCAGTGGGCCGGACCAGTAAAATAACTGTGAAAAAGTAAAATTCTATTATGATCAGGTTTACATCTACAAAGTTTCCTTAAAATCTGAATAACACGAACAACTTGAATTGTCTTAAAAACAAGCGCAATTTTAACAATATTCTGCCTCAGTTTATCAGTTTATCATTTACACATGTGCATTACAATCACACAAAACATTTAGTAACAGGCAGAATACTGGTAAAACTGCATTTACTTTTCTGAAGACATTTCTGTTCATATTTGTTCAGGTTATTCACATTTTTTGTAAACGTATAGTTTGATAATGTGAACATTTTCATGTAATTTTACTTTTTTTTTACACCAAAAAACAAAGAGAAAATTTGGGGTTATCATTATTTATAGGTTATTATGATAATATTTGACTGGTTCTGACCCACTTAAAATCTAATTGGACTGTATGTGTCTGTATGTGGAACCTGAAATGAAATGATTTTGATGCCATTGATTAAAATCTTCAGTGTAATTTTTGCATTTCACAAATTCATCCCGCGGGCCAGATTGGACCCTTTGGCGGGCCGGATTTGGCCCCCGGGCCGCATGTTTGACACCTGTGGTTTATAACATGTAAATGGTTCCAGATATCAGTCTAGTTCCTACTGATCACTAATAGAACTCATATATGGACTGTGATTGGATGAGCTGAGTTCCCCTCCAGTGAAAGTCCCGCCCACTTCTGTTGTTAGATTGCTCTGCATCCAGACCACAGAACTGGAACATAGAACAGAACCTGACAACCTCACAAATTCAACTGGGATGGATTCTTGATAGAACATAATGCTGACATACAGGGACACTGGTCCTATTTTCGTCCTCAGGCCTTGGAAGTGTCCTCTGAAGGCGCTTTAGTACGACGACCGTGTGATGGATCAGGTTACAGTCGGTCGTCTTACAGGACATCACTAAATATGCCGCGGTGTAATCATGTTGCTTGTCGTGCGGCCGTTTAAGCCGCGGGTCATGATAAAACTCAGGTGGTTACCGTGGCAACGGGCTGATTGTTGGTCTGAGTGACAGGCGGTGGTGAGCACCTACTCAGACCAAAGTCCTCTGCTTCTTCACTTTCGCAGTTTTCCTCTCCTGATCATTTCCTCTCAGGAGGAGGAAAGGAAGCCCATAAAAGGACTTGTTGATCTTTCATTTTGTTTCCATGGTGCTCTCTCTCTCGCTCTCTTTCTCTCTCCCTCCTCGCTAATTTTCTGCTAAAACGGGAAGGTTGCCTCAAGATCCCCTTTGTTCAGTTTTTCACTCGAGTGCAGGAAATGTGCAGGACGTCGCCTTGGCGACTCAGTGCAAAAAAACTCACCCAACACAATGAAACAGAAAAACAGGAGCTTCAACTTTCTCCTCGATGTGTAATAAGTGAAGAAAATAATGTTTTATTAACCCTTGAAGAGCCAAAAGCATCCACTGATCTAGAATGATAAGAGCTCCACATCCAATAATCCTGTCCATACAGTCAAATGATTCAGATAAAATACATTTGTCAGCTTTTCAGCAGCATCAGGGTTTCTTCAGATTCGTCTCTTGTCTCTGTAGTGAACATAGAAACACCGTCATCTTCTGCAGCGTTGATTCACCAAAAAAACCCAATCAATGACAATGACTATGGATACTTATTGTTATGTGGAATTAATATTTTTTGCTGAAACAGCAAAGTTTCGTGCAATTTTCTCTATTTTGGTATAATAACTTTTGAATTTATTCAGCTTTTATTAACACATACATGGTCATTCATTTAAATCCTACTATATAATGCACGTTCTGTGTCCGTCCGGTGTCGATGTGACAGCACAGGAGGGCGTTCGTACGGATTTTCCTCAGCTTTCACAGGCCTGACTGCCGCCAAACTCGCCAAATGAATAGAAACATTAGCTGACTATCTGCTAGGCACAATTTTATGTCCATATACATATGTTGAGAGGTATGCTGGGGCGATTTTAGCCTCCAGTGCAATCGTACAATAGCACCAAGGGTACAATGCTGCTAGTATAGAAAACACATGATTTTGACTTAAAAAATATAAAGTGTAATATTACATTACATGGTGATAACTCACTTAGTAATGGTTAAATATAGATAGATTAGAGACATACATTCATTTGGACACCACCAGAAAAATAGTTTTTATAGTCAGGGTTTCCCACAGAAGCTTCACCATCGAATCGTGGCTCGGCTAATGTCGGCTCGGTGGCGGTGCACTCCCCTCGGTCAGCGGGTGAACGAGTGAGCTCGTCATCTCCTCCAGTGCTCCTCCGATTTCAGAAAAAGAAAGTCTCCAATGTTTTTTCTGACCCTTTCTCCGTGACATGTCTATCACTGATAGTGTTTATGGGTTAAGGATGAGCAGAAGTACGTCTACACATTTACTGCTGTTTCATCTACGTTCCACAGTAAAGGTTCATGTAATACCTCCCACTGTGGTTTCCCGTCACAACATTGAGAGGTGTTGAAAGTCAGGTTTGCATCAAAAAACAAAAGTGAAAACCAGAGGTTTCTTGTGAAAAAATGTCACTAATGGATTGTTTTGTTTCTAGGCAACTTTCAAAGGCTGGATGGAGATCATGTACGCAGCGGTGGATTCACGAGCTGTAAGTTCAAGACGAAGATCTCAGATATATGGACAAAAGTAATGGGACAGGTTGAATTCAGGTGTTTGTTTTGTAACAGGGGTCTGGGATACAAAACAATAATGACATAATGTCAGAATATATACTAGTCAACATTTGCTAGGGATCAGTTTTATATTTGCACAATAATTGATGTTGTATAATATTTTGGGTGACTTCATATATTATGTGTGTACTTTGGCTAGTCATGTAAAGAAAAATGGACCAAAAGGTAAAAAAACATAAATTTTTATTGCATTTTCAGGCAAAAGGGTGCTACAACCCTAGAAATTAGAGTTCACAACAATTACTCTTCCAATTTTGTTTTCACTGAAACCACTCAGAATGTTCTGAAACACATACAGTGTGATGTCAATAATGTGTGTGGCCACCATCCGCATCCGCAGGCTGTACTCCACTGGGAAAATAAACTGTCAAGTTTCCAGAATTACACCCCCGATTATAGCAAAGTTATAGTCCTGATCCCTAGCAAATGTTGACTAGTGTAGTTTTATATTATGGGATAAATATCATTGCATTGGTTAGTTTGAGTTAAATTGTTATCTTTGCTTCCAAAATGACTCAGAGATGGTCTGGACTAAATTTCTCTCAACATTGATTTTTTTTTTTAAATTCATGACTATGATTTCAAATGTTCTACCTGTTTAAGGAAAAATTGATGTTTTAATTTCAAATCATGATGAACATTACGTCTTAAAGCTGTAGACACAATGTGTCCCAATACTTTTGTCCATATTGTTTATAAACATTAATGTTTCCTTAAAACTTCATTAGAGATTTCTCTTCTTCTTGAGATACAGTGACAGTCGATGGTTAGTTCTGGTAGAAAACTGTCATTTACAGTCAGAGCACGAAAAGTATTTAAGAAATTTAGAGGTAGAACATTTAAAATCATAGTCACAGATTAAAAAAAACAAAACAAAACAATGCCGAGAGAAATTAAGTCCAAACCATCTTTGAGGCATTTTGGAAACAAAGATAACAATTTAACCCAAACTAACCAATGCAATGATATTTATCCAATAATATAAAACTACATTCTGATATTAGTCATTACTGTTTTGTATCCCAGACCCCTGTTAAAAAAGAAACGCCTGAATTCAACGTGTCCACATACTTTTGTCCATATAGTGAATGTGAGTAATGAGTCTGTTTTAGAAATGTAAGGAGTAAAATATCTTTCATATATTTCACCATCAGGTGGAGGAACAGCCGATCAAGGAGATCAATCTGTACATGTACCTGTACTTCGTCATCTTCATCATCTTCGGCTCCTTCTTCACCCTCAATCTGTTCATCGGTGTCATCATCGATAACTTCAACCAGCAGAAACGCAAGATAAGTATCTACGAGACGGAATTTAGCTCACTCCATGGGAGGAAACATGAGGCTTAAGTTGACTTTTCAGCCATAACTTTTGGTGAAAATAACGGTGAGGTTCTTGTGTGGTTTACTTAGGAGGACAGGACATCTTCATGACCGAGGAGCAGAAGAAATACTACAACGCCATGAAGAAACTGGGCTCCAAAAAGCCCCAGAAGCCCATCCCCCGACCCCTGGTACCAACACTACACAAACCCATCACTTCAGTTTTATACCCATCCTACCTCAGCCAATAGTCACAACACATACACCTTGTTTTCTTAATATTACCTGCATATATCCTATATTAATTGATTGACTGACTGATTGAATATTTCAAATATCAACACTTAAAACAAATACAACAAGAAAAACCAATATAAAAAAGAAACTATATTCAAAAAGGGGTGGGATGAAGTTCATCTTGGCAAAGCAAGGCAGATTTATTAGTATAGCACAATTCAAACACAGGGCAATTCACAGTGTTTTACAAAAATGGAAAAGAGACAGGTTAAAAACACACAATTACAATTAAAACATAATCAATAAAACATATATAATAATTAATTAAAACAAAGTAAAAGGTCAGAGTGCAGATAGAACCCTTTCAGTTCTATGCACAGTTGAACAGAGCCGTTTTCAGCCTGGACTTAAACGTTGTCACAGTACAGGTCTGTCTGACGTCATCAAGAAGACTGTTCCAGAGTTTAGCTGCATAGAACTGAAACGCAGCTTCACCATGTTTACATGTTTATGCCGCGTTTCCACCACATGCTACCGGCTCGACTTGACTCGGCCTTTTTGCGTTTCCATTACGTAAAAGAATCTGGAATCTGGGACCTGGAACTATTTTTTAATTCCTTGCTCGGCTGAGGTTCTAACACGGGTGAAGTGATACTAAAATGTGACGTGTAATCGCTGCAGACCACTGATTGATTCATTGTGTCATGAATGCACGACCCACCGTTTAAAAACAAAACAAAAACAAAAAAACAGATTCAGAAATTTACAGTAAATACAGCGGTAGGCTAATCCATGATGACAGCGCGCAAAACAGCACCGTGGTTCAGACATTTCTGTTCTTGGTGGCCAATGAAAAGATTCAGCATGAGCCTGATGGGACAACATGCAACGAGCAACTTTATCAGCAACTCTGAGCAGACGTCATGGAAGTTACATGTAGCATCGCTATGACGACCAGGTACTCTAAAGTTGGTAGTATCCTGTATTTGGAAACGGTCTCCAAGAATAGTACCTGGTAGTCAAGTCGAGCTGGTACCACATAGTGGAAAAGCGGCATTATACACCCCCACCATAATTGAAGCTTCTTTGTGCATCACACTGAGCGTCCGTGTGAAACACAACAGTGGAACCAATGTTGAACAGCAGAGAAATGAAGGAAACAAAGGTTTGATTCAGGAGAATTGTGGTTGAATGATTTTTTTGGATCACTTTGAATCGATTAATCGGTTGCAGCTCTACTTAGATCCTCGGGGGGGCAGAGGGCTCCTGGCTGTTCCAAAGTCCAGGCTTGAATCTAAAGGTGACCAGGCCTTTTCCATCAGGGCCCCTTGACTTTGGAGCGGCCTGCCTGAGGAGATAAGGCTTGCAGAATCAGTGACGTCTTTTAAATCACTTCTTAAAACACATTTTATGGACTTGCCTTTGTGATGTCTGTCCCTTTTTAATTTTTAATTTTAATTGTTTAAATTTGAATTTTATCCTGTTTAGTTATTAATTTATACTCTCGTACAGGATGTTGTTTTATCTCACTCCTTCATTTTTACATTGATTTGACAGCATCATGTTATCTCTGCCCTCTTTACGCCGATTCACTTAATTTATTCGAAGTGTCATGTTTTTTGTATTTGCTGTCCATATCTCGTTTATTGTGTTGCTTCTGTTTTAGTGTCTTTACTTGCATCTTGTATCCTGCTGTTGTGCCCTTCTGCTTTGTCTGCCAAAGCACTTTGTAAACCCAGTTTTTAAAGGCGCGATATACATGAAGTTATTAATATTATTAGTATTATTATCCTGGAAAAAAGGTGAGATGGTGATCCCACCTTTTTTCCACCAATGACTGACGTCCACAGCTAAGCCAAAGGAGTATCAGAGGTGAGACAGGCTGGACTTTTCCACAGCGGACCTGCATTCCAGAATCAAAGGGGCGGTGACGCAGCACAGAAGATCGTGTGAAGTATAACTTATGCATCAGAAATACCCCAAGCGTAGCAGTGCTGCAACAATGAAGGATGAACACCGTTCCACAAGTGTTAGCATGGATAGAGTCGTCGTCGTCCCCCCCCCCCCCCCCCCCCCCCCCCCCCCCGAAGTGAACACAGCTCACAGATCTCTGCGTCTCCCCAGTTCGACATCTTTCTGGTTGCGTTGATCTGTTTGTTTACTGTACACAGCCTGCGCTCATTTTTAAATCCCCCTTGAAGTGTAAAAATGTTCTTCTCTTCGTCTTGCTGGTGGTTAATCGTACATTGTAAAAAATATGTAAAACGTTAGCCTGGCCAGCCATCTGTCTTTTTCAATGAGAAAATCTGTCTGGAATCGTGGGGCTTGAATTCAAATATGAAGGCGGGACTAACAGGCACTGAGTAAACCAATCACAGATAAAATGGATGTGACGTAATTATGTGACGAGCACGTCCCAAATGTCAACAAAGCTCAGCATGTTTCCATCATTGCACGCGGTGGTGATGGTCGAGTAGAAATGAACGATGGTAAATGAGTACTGTTGCTTTTGTCAGAGAAACTTGAGGATACAGGGTGTAATCTGTAATTCAGTCCTTATTTTGGAATCAAGTAAACAACCGACAACAGTTGTACAGAGATTTGTGGACTTGGAACTGACTTTGACTCGCAACGAAAAGAAGTCAATGCGAAAACGCACCCCTCCAGACTTGTGTTTGGTCGGTTTAGAATAGATGGTGCATGTTTCACAGCGATCGGCCCAATTCCAGACTGTTTTCTCAGTATTGAATACACTGGTCAGGCTAGTGAAAGGCCTTCAGTCCTGGCAGACGGCGTGAACGTCTGCGGTGTTTCTAACAGAAGCCTTCCCTGTGTGTGCAGAACCCTCTGCAGGGCTTCTTCTTCGACCTGGTGGGGAGGCAGGCCTTCGACATCATCATCATGGTGCTCATCCTCCTCAACATGATCACCATGATGGTGGAGACGGACGAGCAGTCGCCTCAGATGGAGTACATCCTCAACAACATCAACCTGGCCTTCATCGTGGTCTTCACCAGCGAGTGCCTCATCAAGATCATGGCGCTGCGCTGCTACTTCTTCACCGTCGGCTGGAACATCTTCGACTTCGTGGTCGTCATTCTCTCCATTGTCGGTGAGTTTGGCCTCGATCAGAGACTCTAGTGTTGGGTTATTCGATCGGTGTCAGAAGGTCTCGCCTACAGTTTAGGTGTCGCAACACGAATGTAAATGATAAAGTAGTTTACAGACAGGTTGACGGTACTGTTTGCAGGATGAATTCACTTCAGCAGAATTCAGAATTCTATCAGCACATTTTGAATAGTTTCCGACTGAGTAAATAATTTAATTTAAATGAATATTTAAAATAAATCATACATTCAGAACACTCACCACAGACACGTCAGGGGTTAAAGGGTGAGATCGTAAAGGTGTTCCAAACTGGGAGGGACTGGCCTGATCATGTACAACACAGGTGTCAAACATGTGACCCGGGGGCCAAATCCGGCCCACTGAAGGGTCCAATCTGGCCCCTGAGATGAATTTGTGAAATGCAAAAATTACACTGAAGATATTAACAATCAAAGATGTTAAAACTATTTTAATTCAGGTTGCACATACAGACCAATCAGACCTCAACTGGGTCAGAACAGTAAAATACTATCGTAATAACCTATATATAATGACAACTACAGAGTTTATCTTTGTTTTAGTGTAAAAAAAAAAAAAGTGAAATTACATGAAAATGTTTCTATTAACAAACTATCCTTTTACAAAAAATGTGAATAACCTGAACAAATCTGAACAACCTGAAATGTCTTAAGAGAAGTAAATGCATTTTTACCAATATTCTGCTTGATGTTAAATGTTTTGTTTATTTGTAATTGTAATGTAAGTTGTAATACACATGTGTAAATGATAAACTGATAAACTGAGGCAGAATATAGTTAAAAATGCACGTTTTTTTCTTAAGACATTTCAAGTTATTCATGTTCAGATTTTTAAGGAAACGTTGTAGATGTAAACATCATAATGTCATTTTTCTTTCTTCACTGTTATTCTTTCACTGGTTTGGCCCACCTGAGATCATAATGGGGTGAATGTGGCCCCTGAACTAAAAAGAGTTTGACACCTCTGATGGACAACATGCATCAGGCTTTTTACAAGAAGCATATTTTAGGATTTTAACAATAATATGATTGAACTAGTGTGTTAACCCGTGGGGAACCACAGGTTCTAGATCCTCTGATACAGTTTATTCCTTTACTTTCTTGGTAAAGCCCAATATGATGACAAACAGGCCGGACCAGGAAAATAATAACAGAATAATCTATTAATAATAACTCCAAATTTCCTCTTTGTTTTACTGTGAAAAAAGTTAAATTACATCATGAAAATGTGCATCACCTGGACAACCATATACAGCCTGAGTGTAATTTCAACACTAGTACATCTCAGCTTATTATTAACACAACTTACAGTGGATCTACAGACACACAGAACATTTGGTGACAGGCGTTATGTTGTTAAAATTGCACTTTTTTTTTGTCCTGAAGACATTTCAGGTCATTCATATTTGTTCACGTTATTCACATTTTTTGGACGGATAGTTTATAGATGTAAATATTTTCATTCTGCAATTTTACTTTTTCACATAAAACCAAGAAAAATATTTGGAGTTGTGATCATTTTTGGTTATAATGCTACTAGACTGTTGAGCTGTGGGTAACCACAGGTTCTAGATGTGGTGGATAATAAACGGACCTCTGATCCAGTTCGTTTCTTTCCTTTCTTGGTAAATTCCACTGGTATCTTCAGTTGAATAACTTCTCAGCTGGCATGTCTGTTCCTGCACATGACACATGACACCATGGCAACATGGCCCTGTTGTTTACCTGTTGCTAGGTAACCCACTTCAATGATGATTCTATTGCCACGTTCCACTGCGTGGTACCGGCTCGACTCGACTCGACTCAGTTCGACCTTTTTGTGTTTCCATTACGAAAAAGGACCTGGAATCTGGTACCCGGTACTAGTTTTTTGGTATCACCTCCGCTGAGGCTCCAAGCGATACTAAACCGTGACGTATAACACTGCAGACCACTGATTGGTCAGACAGTTGTCTCTGTGACCCGCCGTTTTACAAAAAACAATGCGGAGGCTGACAGTAAATATGTCGGTAGGTTAAACCACATGATGACAGTCTGTAAAACTACACCATGGTCGGTTAAGGAGGTTCAGTCTTTGGTGGCCGACGTAAAAATTCAGATGAGACAACACACAATGAGTGAGTTTTCAGCAACTCTCTGAGCAGACAACACCGAAATAACGCACCGCATCGCTATGACGTCCAGGTACTGTAAAGTCAGTAATATCCTGTAATGGAAACGGTCTCCAGGAATACCGAGCTGAGCTGAGCCGAGTTGGTTCCATGTAGTGGAAATGCGGCATATGATTCTGGGCATAACAATGTGATTGGTCATTGTATTCCAAAATTACTAATATCTCCCAAAATATTGGTCCCATCAACTTGCCATTTCGCTAGTCTCTTCCTTTACAAAAAATACATAAATATGACAAACTGCAGCAGTTAGCTTTGTACGGATTTTGTGTGATGCCCGAGACACACAGACAGAGTCCACTTCCCTTTTGCTATATAGAGCGATGACAAGGTTCAGTGGTGTGTTGTTAATCGGTGTCCGACAGGTGTTTCTCCACAACGTGAACGTTTAAGATGAAGTCAGTTTACCGATATGTTGACAGTACTGTGTGCAGGATGAATTCACTGTTGACGTCAGTCTTTCTACAGCTTCTGTTGTCGTTAACAGAAGTATAGACAACCACCGGACAGGATGGCATCCAGTGTTGACGTACGGTCGAATGTACTATATGTGACACACAGTGTAATGTCCACCTGTCAGTTATCTGTCAACAAAGTGACCATCTGCGTGGCCTTGGTGTTTACTCTGCATCAAGGTCCTGCGTGGTCATATACCGTAACACACACACATGACACAACAGTGTATAGAAGCGGCGACCTAAGCAGGTAATTTAGCCATCAGTGTTCATATTTCCTGTGCACGGCTCCTCCTGCTAGCTTGACAAGATCACATGTTTGCATGTGTAACTGAATGTGTTGTGTGCGCGGCGGGACGAGGCTGCCTGGGGGAGGTGAAGGTAACGGCAGCAATCAGAGCTGCCACAGGGCGGTCCCCGGAGACAAATCAAACATGATTGACCTGTTAACATCAGCCGGTGGGTGTGTGTTAGACAGAGAGCCGTCAGGGTGGGGGAGGGGGCTGTTGAGTTGATGTACGACGTGATGGTGATTCCCTCTCTACTCCCCCCTGCTCATCCCTTCCATCACCTATAACTCAAACGCAGTGAGACCGATGGAGGATAGAAGTGTATGTGTCGGCGTGGGGGTGGGGGGTGGGGGGGGTGTGACAGGCCGCCTCCTCTTTGAGTTTATCATCCCCGGATAACAAGGAAAAGATGGATGAATTACAGTGTTTGACTCACTGTTAGAGGCAAAAGACAGCTCGGCCCTCCAGAACCAATTACTCAACTTGTAATCACAGCAGACCTGCCATATAAAGCCCCAAACATCCAAACTGAGAGCGTTTAGATGATGGAGCTCAGACGGCGCACAGAGTAACTGGGTGCATGTAAATGTAATCTGTTACAGGTTCTCAAAGTCCAGGAAATGATTCACTGCGTTTAAAAAAAATTGTGCTACATCAATGTTTCGTCAACAGCAGAAGGGAGAGGGTTTGGGGGGTTTATTTTAATTTCGTTTGCATGGTAACATTATTGGGTAGCGTTAGCTTGGCACTTAACCTTTTAAGTCCGGTTGCTATCTGTGTTGCCATGGTAATGCTACACAAGACTTGGAGTAATATACACATTCCATAGTTACATCCTCTCATGGGACTCTTTTAAAGGGCTCATATTTAACTAAACCCACTTTTATTAGTCTTTGGTTCATTTCTTTGTGTATTTGGACCCTAATAGTTCATACAGTTTGAATTTGAACCCTCCAGCTGCTGCAAAACTATCTTTATATTCATTCCGGCAAAAATCAAATGGATTTCTACAACCTGTTTTAATTCCTTCTTAATTTGTTATGTTTTATAATTAGTTATGTCACAACATTTGCACATATAAGGCCCAGAGTTCAGACGAACATTTCTCCAGTTCGACATAATTGTTTGTCAGCAGCAGCGTTTGTAGTCCAGACTGAAAATATGTCCAAACTTGGAGCCCATTACCTAAAATGTTCAGTTGTTGGTTGAACGGAATAGAGCAGCACAGCCAATAACCTGGAGGGGGTGGAGCCTGAAGTGTCTCATGTGCATTTAAAGGGCCAGCGCTCCAAACCACCTTTCTGGTGTCATTACTCAGAAATAGGGTTGAAGATGGACCTGTGGAGTTGAATTAATGAAGAATTCAGACCCAAGCAGAACATTTACAGTTTATGGAGACCACAGGGAAATGTGGGAAAATGAAAAATTCCATTTAAAAAAAAAAAAGAAGCAAAATATCACTCTTTTAAGGGGGCAGATAAATCTGTTTGTAGATATTTTGCCTTAAACTAATCTCTTTGTGCGTATCATTGTATAGCCTGCCTAATGTTTCACCTGATGTCTGTATATGTATGTCTGGTTACCATCCTGTCTGTCACCGGGCATACTTTCACAAGAGGTTTTTAATCTCTGAGTCTTTCCTGATTAAATAAACATTAAATATAAAGAATAAATGTATTTTCCACATAAGGATCAGTAAAGTCTGTCTGTATTTGTGTCAAGTTGATGCGATGTATCATCAGCCACAAACCGCTGAGGGGTGAGTAATGCTGGATTCACCCACATCTTGTGTTTCTGTCACTGATTGAACCCAATAAATGACACTGACGGCTGCAGAGTCATTTGGATTGAATGTTGACTGTAGCTTTTCACACTGACGACAAAAAACAGATGCTAGTTTTGTCCAGTGTTGAAGGGTACAGGTAATTTATCTCTACAGATACTTTGTAGCTTACACCGCTCTTCTTCTTTGTCTTTTTCTTAGGTATTGTGCTGGCTGACATCATCGAGAAGTACTTTGTGTCACCAACCCTGTTCAGAGTGATCCGATTGGCCCGTATAGGACGTATTCTGCGTCTCATTAGAGGCGCCAAGGGCATCCGGACGTTACTGTTTGCCCTCATGATGTCCCTTCCTGCGCTCTTCAACATCGGACTGCTCCTCTTCCTCGTCATGTTCATCTACGCCATCTTTGGCATGGCCAACTTCGCCTACGTTAAACGGCAGGCGGGCATTGACGATATGTTCAACTTTGAGACTTTTGGGAACAGCATGATCTGTTTGTTCCAGATCACCACGTCGGCGGGTTGGGACAGCCTGCTGAGCCCCATCCTCAACAACTCCCCAGAGGAGTGCAACCCCAACATCCCCCACACTGGCACCACTGTCCGAGGGAACTGCGGCAACCCGTCGGTGGGCATCACCTTCTTCGTCACCTACATCATCATCTCCTTCCTCATTGTGGTGAACATGTACATTGCCATCATCTTGGAGAACTTCAGTGTGGCCACAGAGGAGAGCACCGAGCCGCTCAGCGAGGACGACTTTGAGATGTTCTACGAGGTTTGGGAGAAGTTTGACCCAGAGGCCACACAGTTCATCGAATACGCCAAGTTGTCTGATTTTGCAGACTCCCTGCTGGAGCCGCTGCGCATCGCCAAGCCGAACAAGATCAAACTGATCTCCATGGATCTGCCCATGGTCAGTGGGGACAAGATCCACTGCCTCGACATCCTCTTTGCCTTCACCAAGCGTGTCCTGGGAGAGTCAGGTGAGATGGACGCCCTCAAGCAGCAGATGGAGGAGAAGTTCATGATGGCCAATCCATCGAAGATCTCCTACGAGCCAATCACAACAACTCTGAGGCGCAAACAGGAGGAAGTGTCTGCCACGGTGATCCAAAGGTGCTACCGTAGACACCTGGTGAGGCGGCAGATGAAGGCGGCCTCGTACTTGTATCGCCAGATCACCACCCCTCGGCACGCGGGAGTTGAAGGCGAGGAGGGTGAGGTGATTTTCGGAGAGGATGCACCTGAGAAAGAAGGGCTGATCGCTGCCATGATGAGGGAGAATTATGGCTCGAGTTTGTTAGGAATAGAGCGTTCGGAGACGATTTCCTCCACCTCGTCCCCGCCATCATACGACAGCGTAACGCGAGCCACATCGGAAATCCTACACCCACTCGCTGTCATGACCGAAACAGCTGTGGCAGACACGGCAGGCAGCGAACCAAGCGAACCGTTGCCATCAGTGGTGGACCCTGACAAAGAGCAGGAGAGGGTACCGTAGCGGGATCCGAAAAGCAAAAAATTAAACAAATGAGGATTTACTCATTATGGGTTAAGCCTGTTTGTTCACTGTTTACTGAATGTACCATAGCTGAGGAACGCTGAAGAGGCAGCGAGGAGAAGCTATGGAGGAGGAACTGCAGGAGGAGGCGTGAGAGGGGCGAACACAGCGGAATATTTACTACCTTTAATGTTTTTTTCCTGTTTCCTGCAGAGATTCCTGGACTAAACTCAACAGCTATTTTGGAGTTTCTTAAAGGGAAGCAGAAAAACTGAAACGGCAGTGGGGAAAGCCCATCTGCCAACTCAGCTCTGCCTTTGCTGGAGTAAAAGACAAGAACGTCCTGGAAGAACCACGTCTGGATTCATTGGACCTTATGGGTCTCTCGTGTCAACCAGAGTTGAGGGTTTTGAACACTGACTGACGTTTGACCTCAGGTGCAGGAGGTCTGAACATCTATATCACAGATTTATCCATCATTTATAGGCCTGGGGGGTTTGTGCCTTCCCACAGTTGATCAATATTCTCAGAGTACGCCTGGCTAAGAGCGATTCCCGGTGGTGTTTCTGACTGACTGAGACTTGAGAGAGGAGGGGAAATAATGACAGTGATTCAAAAAAAAGTTTTCGTAGTAAAAGTATAACTTTGTTGATGTTACCAGTCTTTTAATAGCGGTATGATTATTACAATTTTTTATATTTTTTAGAGTAAGTTGAAGAAAAAAAAATAAGCAGTCCCTCTCTTTCAACTTTGGAGCGGCACTCGCTAATGAAAAAGTGGCTGATCCACCACGTTGTAATAGATGAGAGGAGAGGATGCCGTCAGGAAAAAGAACCTAAGAAGCTACTTCATCTGTTTTTGTCGGAAATGTTGCACCTTTTTAGTTTACATGTGCCGTCACTTTACTTCACCCGGGCAAAAACGCACTGGAAGAACGCCTGGGAAGCCTTTATTTTTCCTCTGAAAACCTTTGAGATAACACCAAAAACTGTTACAAGTGCACAATGAGATTTTCTACACAGTCCCAGATTCCTTCTGAAATGCTTTTTGCCCCAGTGGTGAACATCGTTATGTCTGTTAGTTTTAGGCCAGTGGGTGATTTGTCTTGAAGTCTACTGTACGTTTTCCTGAAAAAAACAGAAGATTCTGGCAGGTTTATGATGAGAAATGATTGATTACTGGTTTATAAAGAGTGTAGTGGACGGTACTTTTTTAAGTTACTGCCTATTATTACTTTTGTGAAATGGAAATTCCTGAAAACATACATTTAACCAGGCCTTCAACATAACCACAATTAATACAGGAAGTTTTGGTTTTAAAGCACAAACAACAAACTGATCGCAGTAAAGGAAAATGGTCTTCTTCATGTAGTCCCACAAGACCAACAGACTGATTCAGATTTCACTGGTAGATGGATCTAGTTCCTTCCCAACACTGTTCATAAAAACTCTGATAAAGAGCTGTGCTTGGAAATTTAAAAAAATGTATCCATGTTAAAAACTTTCATATCATAAGGACCTGAATTTGCACTACAGTTTTCTACAGTAAAAGCACTGCTAGTTTTCACAAAAACTCCATAAAACCACTGAAATGGATCAGTTCTTTTTAAGCCTTTTGTTATTGTTATGAAATCCAACAACAGGAGTGAATTCATCTACAAACAGTATCGTTGGCGCATCTGTAACCTGATTTGCACAAGTGGTCAACACAACATCCCTCAGTGAGTCCTTCAACCACCTCCTTCAAAGGGTCACCGTTGCAATATTTCGTCATATCTGAAAACCTGTTGATATCCAAGTCTTTTAGGCTTTAGGCTACTTTTAGGTGCCCATCATTACCCAAGAGGATTCATGTCCAAACTCCGCCATCAATATGCAGTTTACGAAGAGTCCAAAGGGTCCTCATAAGAAATGTTTCCATTCCAAAAACAAGGTCTGATTTGGAATATCTAAACAGAATATCATGTCTACGTGACCCATAGTCTTGTACATCCAGACCCACCTCCATGGTTCGTTAGCTAGAGTTTGGTTCATCAACAGTTTTTGCCAAACAGTATCAGGGAAGAACTAATTTTGGCGAAATGGGGACAAAGTGTATGTCTTTTGCCGTGTTTCCACCACGTGGTCCCGACTCGACTCGACTCAGCCTTTTTGCATTTCCATTACAACAAAGGACCTGTAATCTGGTACCCGGTACTAGTTTTTTGGTATCACCTCCGCTGAGGTTCCAGGACTGGGGACCAGATACTAAAAGATGATGTGTAAACACTGCAGACCACTGATTGGTCAGACAGTTGTCTCTGTGACCCGTCGTTTTTACAAAAAACAGATGCGAAAGTTTACAGTAAATATAGCGGTAGGTTAATCCACATGATGACAGCCCAAAAAACTACACCATGGTTTGTTGAGGAGGTTCAGACGTAAAAATTCAGCATGAGCTTGACGAGACAACACTAACGAGCGACTTTATCAGCAACTCTGAGCAAACGACATGGAAGTAACGCACCGCATCACTATGACGACCAGGTACTGTAAAGTCGGTAGTATCCTGTAATGGAAACGGTCTCCAGGAATAGGACCTGGTACCCAAGTCGAGTCGAGCTGAGCCAAGTTAAGCCGGTTCCATGTAGTGGAAACGTGGCATTTGTCAGAACTCCGCATCCTCAGTTCATTCCAAATTGGAGGTGGTTGTCGTTCACGTAGCGAGGTGGTCTTTGCATCATCGCACCGGTCCCATGTTTGTTCCGTAGAAATAAACAGCCGTAATATCTGGAAACGACCATCACAGCGGTGACACAACGATGACCAGATCATAGAGTCCTTAAGTCTCTCAAAGCTTCAGGTCAGTTTTTGGTTCTAGTGTCTGATTTAAGTCGCATTATTACCAATAAATGATGCCAGCTCCAAGTTTTCTTCTTGGTTTAACCCATAAAGACCCAGCTCTACTTTTGTGTTAGTCCCCAAATTAATTTTTCTCTCTATTTCACCTCCCTTAAGTGATTTATCACAATTTATTATATTATCCACTTCATTTTGCTTTTTTCAGTGAAAATCTGTTTGTTTTTTAGTTTATTTTACTATTTATGCACTTTAACCCATGAAGACCCAAACATCCACTGCTGACCGCAAGCATCTACTGATCTAAACTGCAGATCCACTAAGTCAATAATTGATGGAAAATACAGTTCTTCATCTTTTCATGGTCATCAGATATGACCCATTTGGACGTTCAGAGGCTCCGTAGTTACCATAGAAACACTGTCATCTTCTACAACACTGATTCACCAGTAAAACCCATGGAGTTGGATCAATGAAAGTAGATGAACACACTGGGTTTATGATCAGTTAATGATAGATTTTACTGAAAAAGTCACTTTTTCTTAGTTTTTTTTCTGTTTTAATATAATAACCTTTGATTTTACTCTGAGCTTTTTTGAATATCTACATGATCAGTGAATTAAAAATAGGAAAATAAATGATTTTCACTGGAAAAAAATTGACAGTTTAGAGGATAATATTATAATAAATGATGATAAAACACTTAGGAAAGATTAAATAGAAAGAAAATTCCTTTGAGACCTGCCACAAAAGTCACACTGGGTCCTTATGGGTTATAAGTTAATTAGATAAATAATAATTATCATACCAAAAACAGAGAAAAAGTGACTTTTTCTGTAAAATCTCTCGTTAACTGATCATAAACCCAGTGTGTCCATCCTCTGTCATTGATCCAACTCCATGGGTTTTACTGGTGAATCAATGTTGTAGTAGATGACGGTGTTTCCACGGTAACTACGGAGCCTCTGAACGTCCAAATGAGTCATATCTGATGACCATGAAAAGATGAAGAACTGTATTTTACACCAGTTATTGACATGGATTGATAAAATTAGTGGCTCTGACCACCAAGGTCGTAAATTCATCCTGCGGACCGGATAGACCCCTTTGACGAGCCAGTTTTGGTCCACGGGCCATATGTTGACACCCCCCCCCCAGCATAGACAAATTTAATAAATCAGGTTACACACAAACCTAGATGAAACTGTAGATGAATCCTCTGCTGGTGTTCACCGACAAGAACAAAAGTTCAGAAATATATCCACCGCTCTGTCGTATGAGTCAACCAAGCCGATTTTCGCAGCAATAAACCAGGTTCAAGCTTCACACTGCAGAGTTCGGACAAATCACCCACTGTGATCCACTCTCCATCTGGTCGGTTCAGTTCGGCAAAAGCCACAAGCTCTTAAACCAAATAATTTTCTTGTTGAATAAATGGGTTGAAGGGGTTTGTGGCGTTGAGCGGCGCTGACCAGAGAGCGACAATCAGCTCAGCATCAGTATTTACATCCTGTTGAGTTTCTACGAGAAGCTTACGCGAATCTGTCACCGATGTAAAAACGAAAAACGGCTATTTATTGAATTGAACTGAACTTCACCAGATAATCAGACTCTTTCTTCAATTTTGGTACCATTTTCATTCCGAAAAACTGAAAATGTCTAATATTATTGTCTGTTTTTGGACAAAGGCGAAGTAATAACCATGTAATTCATTAATGGCTGCAGGTTTTTCCACAACATCAGGTGATGATGCCGGAAGCTTTTCTGCTTAGTTTTTCCACTAAACGATACGAAGAGTTTCAGGTTAAATCTGCGGAATTACATTTAGAATTTGACAATAAGCAGTTTGACTAATTTGACCGATAAGTCATGAACTAAATTTAACTTTCTCCTCATTTTGCAACAATTCCCAGAACATATGAAACTCTTCGAATCGAAACGTTGCTTTATTTATTTATTTGTTTGTTTGTTTTCTGGTTGGTTGCTTCATTTTATTTATTTATTTTTTAATTTTTGCACGTTTAAGCTGCGTCCTTGAGGAGAAGCCGAGGCCGAACGAGACGGCTCTTTATCTATTTTGCACAGAGAAACAAAAAAAAAAAAACAAGAAAAAAAAAAACAAGCTGCGTCTAGCAATAACAGTTTGCCGATAACCTTTTAAGTGAATTTTCCGGTAACTCTACAGGAGCTCGTGACTCTGTGGATTAACGCTGCGAATGCACAGTAACTGAACAGCGTCTCGTCGTGGATTGGCGGCGGATGAATACGCTGGCGTGAAGCTGCAGTCCGGCGGTGTTAACTGGTGGGTTTTTTTTCTTACGATGAAGTGTCAAAGCGTGCGTGGACGGCGTTCTGTTCAGTCCGGCTCGATCTCGATTCTTTCAACGACCTCTCTCTCTCCGTCTCTGTTGTCGTGGTCACCAGAGGGATCTTTAATAAACGCTTTACTAGAACTAATTTATCGAAGAAAAGAAAAAAAAAAACACTTTTACTGGCACTGTCTGGACTCTATTTCTACTAGATTCTATTGAGAATAGATAACCATATAAACTAGGTAAATACTTAAGACACTGCTGAACTCTGCTGCGAGGCATATTTCAGGTTGCAGTTGTGCTGAAGGGCTGTTTTCAGTAGCAATAGACCCAGAGTGTGCCTGCTACATATAAACCCCAACACTCCAAGCCATGCTTTTCCATTGGTTGATTGATAATGTGACTGATTGATGGACTCTTTGATTTCTCGACTGGCGGGTTGACTGTGATTGGTTTAACATTTGTTTGGCTGTCTGATAAAGTGACTCCTATGCTTTCTGAAAATTAAAAAAAAAAAAAAATCGAGGTTCACGGTTCCCACAAACCCCCTCTTCATCACCGCTGTGACTCTTCCTCACTGGCGGATGTGACGAACAAACAGCGCAGAGAGCTGATTGGCCGATCGCTTCCTGATTCTTTTTTTTTTTTTTTTTGTGGAAATGGTTCAGATTCACTAAAAGTATGGGAGAAAATGGCCAAAATGGGAAATAAGCTTTTTCATTTCAGACTTCTGTAGATTTCCACCGTTCATCCATGCAACAGCAACAAACAGATGCTCACTGATAATAACCAAGTCCTTCAGTTTGAATAATGTACCTAAATATTGTTTCCATACAATAATATCTCCCTGGAAAATAACGTAACATGTCAGTAAAATACATAATAGTCCAAGTGCAGCCAGACATGAAGGCAGAAGTGTCATAAATGGTGTTGGTAACACTTTATTATAAGTACACACTATGAAGCATTAGTTAAGCATTAACAAATACTGAATTCATCATTCATAAAGCATATTTCTGACATGAATACTCATTAATATATGGTTTATAAGCACAGTTATAAATGTTTTACTCATCATTAATAAGTACATTAGTTAAGCATTGATAAATACTGAATTAATCATTTACAAAGCATATTTCTGGCATGAATACTCATTAGTATATGGTTTATCAGCACAGTTATAATGGTTTTACTCATCATTCATCGTTCAGTCATGCAGTTTGTTTAATAACCCCATGTGCTTTGTCTTTCCTTTGTTAGAATAACTGAGACTTTTTGTGAGTCTTTAGACATTACCAACCTTTAAATCTCAGTTGTAAATGCTTTATATGACATAGATAGTCCACACTTTAGATGAGTTCACACCATAGACTTAATGAGTAGTAAGTGTTTTAGAACTCCCTGAAATAATGAATTCCTGTATTAATAACTGTTTATAGGACATCTATTGGAAAATAAATGTGTGAGTTAGTATAAAATACACACTAACATATGCACTAACCATTAGTACTATGTCTGAATAGTGTATGTGCAAACACAAATGCACATCAGAACTGGTTTGTAAGTGATGCAATACTAAATTTTTAAATGCTGAATCCATAATTTATGAAGTTTGAAAATTCAATCATTAAGCACATTGTAGATGAGTTTATTAATGATGAGTAAAACCATTATAACTTTGCTTGTAAACCATATATTAATGAGTATTCATGTCAGAAATATCCTCCATAAATGACGAATTCAGTATTTGTTAATGCTTAACTAATGCTTTATAGTGTGTACTTATTATAAAGTCTTACCATGGTGTTGCTTTATTAACCCTTTCATGCACGAAGTATCAAGATTTTTTTCAGATTGATTTTTTTTTTTTACTCAAAATCAGGCTAAAGTTGAAATGCATTTTGAATTTTTTTAAACTATGGTTTTATTAAGAAGATATTTAACATCCTGAGACCCAGGAAAGTCCAACTTTGGGCTTTTTTTAATTAAATAATTCCCTATATTGGAAACATCATGATGCAACAGTTTTTTCAGATCCATTTTTTTTTAATTTTATGGAATGTCCTTTGTGGTGGACAGTTTTTTTTTTTTCTGTTTTTTTTTCTTTTTTTTTGTATGAAGCTGTGAAGCTCTTGTCCACAAACGCGGACAGAAAACCCGTAGCTGGGTCTGAGACGGTTAACTTTAGGAGATCATAGAGCAGCCTAAATTCTAAAACCAAGATGATCCCTTTGTTCATTGTATTGCTGCAGGTCTACAGAGACTGCCCCCATGTGGTTTGGAGAATATTGCCTTTAGAAACCCTTTGGAACGTGAGCTTAAACTGTGTGTCCAAAAATGTGGACGTCATGCATGAAAGGGTTAATATTATTAGCGTGAATGTCGCCCACTACGCCGACATCAAGCACAAGACAGAGCTAGAATTCATAGTTGCAGATGTGAGTTATGCGCCATTTATTGACTTTTCTTTAAATTAAGTCTTCCTCTGATCCTTTGAAATCTACAAACGAGTTGCACTGAGGATATTTCCCAAATAAAATCGAGAAAAACGTAGTAAAAGTAATTACCAGAACAAAGCTGTGATGTCGTCTTGATGGAATTTGTGAAAAGTGACTTAAGCAGTTAATTGTGTCGTGTCGAACATATATGAATCATGTAATACGAACAAAATAAGAAGAAACTTTATTTATCTAATTCTGTCTAACATTTGAAGATGTGTAATAATATGAAAAGCTGTGTTTAAGGCTGTTAATTATAAACCTCAGGGTGTTTTGGCTAAAAAACGATGCAAAATTCCACAGTTTTTCCATCAAATAATGACAACATAGAAGCCACGCCGTCACCAAACTAATGGGCTAATGGGCTGCTGCATTCAGGTCGACTGGGAAATTCTGAAATTAACAGTATTTACTTTATTCCCAAATAGAGATGTAACAATATGAAAATTTCATATCACGGTTATTGTGACCAAAATTATCACAGGTATTATTATCATGGTATTGTTGAAATGTGCTCAAAATATTCAAAAAGTACAGATACACACACTGAAATAATATAACCATGCTGTATTTGGAAAAAAAAACAAAACCAAACAAATAAAATAACTGGCACAATGTACTTTCTGTGGCAGAAATATTCAAATATTAACATGTAAACATCAAACATACAGATGTGCTTTAAAGATAGAACCTTATGGACACAACAGATATGTTTATGTTTATGTTTATGTTTACGCATTTGGCAGACGCTTTTTTCCAAAGCGACTTACAGGGGAAAACCAATTAAATCACTCAATCAATCAAATTTTATTTATATAGCGCCAGATCACAAGAAAGTTATCTCTTGACATTTTATATATAGAGTTGGTCAAAACCAGACTCTAAGTCAATTTACAGAAACCCAACAGAATCCTCCAGGAGCAAACACTTGTGACTGGTGACAGTGGCGAGGAAAAACTTCCCTTTAACAGGCAGAAACCTGGAGCAGACCCAGACTCCTGGAGGATGGCCGTCTGCCTTGACCAGTTGGGGTTAAAGAGAGAGAGTAGAGAAGGGGAAAAAGAGAGAGCGATAGAGATAGGGACTGGGGGAGAGGGGGAGAAGGGGGGGAGTAGGGGGAGACACATGGAGGCGGTTGAGGATAAGTGAGTGGTGATGATGAGGGCAGGGAAGAGGCCGGACCACCGCAGCAGCTCCAGAGATAATCGTGAAAGAATCTGTGGTTGTCCTGGGAAAAACCTTATTAGAATATTTAAAATGGAATGTTTGAAAGTGCTAGGACAGGAGGTGCTCTCGGAAGAGCTGGGTCTTCAGGAGCTTCTTGAAGATAGGCAGGGATGACTCTGTTCTTGTAGCACTTGGTAGAGCGTTCCACCAACGTGGAACGACCCATGAAAAGAGCCTGGATTGTCTTGTACAAGGTCTGGGGACCACCAGACTACGTTCCCCAGACGAGCGGAGTGGTCGTGGGGCGACATAAGCTTTTATTAGTGCACCTAAGTAGACAGGAGCAGACCCACGGAGAATTTTGTAGGCTAGGATTAAAGATTTGAATTTGATGCGGGCAGCTATGGGTAGCCAGTGTAACTCAATGAGTAAGGGGGTGACATGTGCCCTTTTAGGCTGATTGAAGACCAGACGCGCTGCTGCATTCTGGACCATCTGTAGTGGTTTGGATATCTGCACTAGGGGTGGAACTGATAGGATCTGATCAATATGAGTGGGAAAAACAGTAGTTGGACAGGTCATGGAGGAGCTGGTGTGACCATTTTCATATCTAGTTTTCTAAGTACGGTAATTGAACATGGTTATCATGATAATTAGAATTTAAACAGTAATACTAACCATCGGAAATTTTACCGTGGTTTATCGTTATACCGGTAATCGTTACATCCCTATTCCCAAAGTATTTTCTTAATCCTCAGTGTAGCTCCAACATGAGGCTGTGGGAAAGTAAATATTCAACCACTGTAAAAATAATAATTATCTTTGGTTTGGTCACAGATCACATTAATTTGTTGTTTCGTGTTTTTTACATGAACTTTTTGGGGATTTTATGTAGTTTTTGTCTTATAAAGCTAAAGTTAAGTTAACTCTCTGTATTATCCCCATAATGAAATTCACTCTCTATGTTTAACCCACCCTGATACGCCCACTGCACCTAGCATTAGCATTAGCATTAGCACTTATTAGGAGCAGTAAGCAGCCATTTAAAGGCTAGTGCATGAGGATTTGAGGCTGCAGTACCACAGTTGTCCACCAGGGGAAACTGGCAGCACTGACCATCACTGCTCAGAAATGTACAAACAAATGCACAAATGGGCCTCACAGTGTAAATTTAGTGAACCTGGACTGTTTTCTGCACGGAGCACAAACTTACCTTTTGGAACCGGTATCAGGACGGTTTGCCGCCATAAATCCACCGTGAAATGATGTGAAATAAATGCATCACGGCAGCAAAACACACACAGAACACTGTTCAGCTCTCTGCCGCTGCACCGAGGCTATATCCACACTGATAGGTTTCAGAGCTTTTCTGACTTTTACACCCACTCGGGCGTTTCAGCGTCCGTAAAACAGACTTTTGGAAACAGTGACGCAGACGGTCATATAATCGGTCGCCTTGTATCTTTTGCCGATCGGTTCCAGAGACGTGATGCCCGACTCTCAGCCGGATTCAACGTGGATACTGATGCTGCGTTCCAGGCAACCCCGTGTTTTCCAACGTTCGACCAGTGAAAATGCACTGGAGTGTCCGTCAAACCCGTGACTTCCCACCCGTGAACTCGTACCAGATCGATGTACGGTCAGTTCTGCGCTCTGACGTCACAGAGCACGTGAAACAACAATGGCGGCCCCCATGGATGCAGTGTTTATGCAGGTGGTTTATTAAACAGGGTATTGCTCTAATGCAGTGGTTCCCAATCTTTTTCTATTTGCCCCCCCCCCCCCCCCCCCCCCCTTTGGAGGACAAAACCTCTCCATAATATCTTCAGTGTAATTTTTCAATTGTACAAATTCATCCTGCGGGCTGGATTGAACCCTTTGGTGGGCCGGATTTGGCCCCCGGGCCACATGTTTGACACCTGTGCTCTAGTATTAGTTTTCAGTCCATTCCACTGAGTGCAAGAATTAAAAGAATTTATTTAGTGTCATTGCACCAACTCAAACAAAGGAAGCTGGAACTCAACGTGTCCCAATACTTTTGTCCTTATAGTGTAGATAAAGTGCAGCTGGGACTCAGTATGGAATCACTAAAAAGAAGAAAGTGTCTGAAAACGAAATTATTCCAACTTTATGGACAATAGGCCGCAATGAAGATGTATGAAATAAAACATTAAAAAACAAGTGGTTCCAGACACAACAAACCCCGCCCCCCCACACGTATTGTAGCTTATGTTGTCATCGATCCAGCTGATGTCATCATGTCTATACCAAGGTTCTAATAGTTTTGGATTTTTCATTCTAGTTTAGTTTTATTTAGTTTTGATTTTTTTTTCTCTAATTCAGTTAGTTTTAATTCGTTTTTGGAGCAGGTTTGATAGTTTTTATTAGTTTTAGTTTTTTTCTAAATGCTTAGTTTTAGTTTAGTTTTAGTATTAATTTTAGTTTAGTCGTCTCTTTTCTCTTCTTCTCCGTCGTATTCAAATAAATCCCAGACAGGACTCTGCTGCTTTAGTCTCCATGTTTCCAGGTAGAGTGGGGACCAGACGATGACTGGAAACCACAAGTGACGGACCGTATGGTGCCGCTAGCTAAAATTGCTAGAGCAAAATAAATCGATTTCGTATCAATCCGACATTGACAAAGACGAAAAGAAGGGGAATTTTATCCATAGTTTTTATACGTTTTAGTTAGTTTTGTAAACACACAATACAGTTTCAGTTATCGTTTTTTTTTCTTTTAATTATAGTTTTTATTTATTTCAGTTAACGAAAATGTTTTTGTAATTCTAGTTTTCGTCATTTTGTTAGTTTTCGTTAACAATAATAACCTTGGTCTATACGTGTGCTGATATCATCATATCAACTGCCTCTATATATGTGGTAAGTTTGACGTAACTTGAAAGAAAATTTATGTTTTTATAGACACGTGAAATTTTGGCCATTATAAGTCAATGGCAGAAGAAAAAAAAAATCGTAAAAAAATTGAATTTTGACCTACTTTTCCCAAAATGTAATCAGATCAATTTTAGGCCACTGGTAATCTATAAACCCAATTTGGTCTGACTTCAACTAATAGTTTTACTGCTACAGTGTTAACAAACAAACAAACAAACTGAACTAAAAACAATACCTCTTGCCTCCCCTTTGGGGGGGGGGGGGGGGGGGTAATTAATACCACTTACATATCCAAATATACAAATAATGTAACCTAAAAGGTAGAACAGCTTCTCTTGCCTTATGTGCTGTTTTTCTTCATCTGTTTCTCTCTAACAAAGACCAAACACCTCTAGTGATTAAAATGTTTGTAAATGAGCATAAGCCCTGTACTGTCCACCATGCTGCTTTGTTTACATCTAGTTCCCACAGTTCCTTGCGCTCAGGCAGTTTGGCGGGACTCGCCTGGAACGCTACAAAGTCGGGAGTCGTGGTTTGAAGTCGTGACTCAAAAACCTGCCTGGAACGCAGCAAGATTTACAACCGTTAGCTGTGAGATTCTGACTCCGTTAATCGAGCAAATTGTGATAATTCCCTGTTCAGCAGCAGCAGCCGTTTGGTCACATGATGCGTGTTTCAGGCGTGTGTCAGGTGCTCACGTGGATGCAAACGTATCAGTGTGGATGTAGCCTAACGCTAAGAGCGGAAAACAAAACCATATGAGATGGAAGACGTTAACTTCCGTGTCACTTGTCACACTTTTAAACTCCAAAGCCAAAACAGACTCTTGTTCTGGAGGGAAACCGTGGTGGGTCGGTCCATGTGGTGCTACTGGGGGGGTGGAAGAGCCCAATTGAACATATGGGGGGGGGGGGTCTCTGCTCCTTCCTGCCCTTTTTTTTCCCTTTTCAAAACCAAAAGCTGCTTCGTCATCTTCGAAATACGACGCACCAACACGGAGGAAATGCACAGAAAACAAGTGGTTTCACTGTTCATGACTATTCCTATTGTTCCTGTTAACTGTGTGATCAATGCAATACAACAGTTGTGTAAACAGGCGCTGCGTGATGCTGTATCCTCTTTACAGTGCAAGGATATTACTGATAATATTGTCTTTATTTTTCTCTTGGTCATGGATTTGGTTTTTCCAGGCATCCTCTCACTGCTTCAACCACCGTCGCCCCATTTACACCTCCACTGGTTTCACAACGGTTGTCCAACTGGTTTCGCCAGCTCTCCAGCGTCATATCAGGCACACGAAACCTCATATCTCGAGAAAGTTGCCTTTTTCAGGAGCGAAGGGAAGAATAGTTTGAATTTTTCCCTCCTGACACGTCATTTATTGCTTTTTATATGTCTCATAAATGGGGGAAAATAAACATTTCTCTTATTGTTGATGTCAAAAACAAACAGGGCTGCTGACAGTCACGTCCATCACGTTGGAAAACATGAACCACTAAAGTGGAGATAAGAGGTTTCTTTACACAAGACTGCAGGTCGCAGATTTATTGTGTTTCTGCTGGAAAGAGTCAAGTGGAGGCGCGATGCTGTCCGGAGGTGAAAACCTTGCAACGCTGACGATGTAATAAACAGGAAAAAGAGGTGAGAAACTTTAACGAAAAGTCAAAAGACGTCCAAGTCAAAGACGATTCTCAGTGGCTGACTCATGAACAAATGCTGTTTTATCTTTATAAAAATGTAGGAAAACCTGGGTTTGAAAGCTGCTCAGCTACAACAAATAGACAAATTATAATCTGCCTCTTATGAAACTCAGACACTGGAGATGAAGTTTGGTGAAATGGTCGACCTATGGGACGCAGTAGAAGCAGTAGAACGCTTCGACTGCAGAATAATGTCATGTTTTATTGAGGTGGCGTTACAAGGTTTTCCTCTGTCATCTCAGCCGTTGGTGTAAAGTTGGTGGTGAAACCTCGGTGTAAAGGAGGCGAAAGCCGTGCCTCAGTGACCCCACCCTTGTGTTTTAGAGACAATAATAATTACGAATATAATATGAACATATATATATATATATATATATATATATAAATATAAATATATATATACTTTTTAGTACTTTGAGTTGAAATACTTTTTAGTATTTTGCAAATACATGTCTGTATATAAAACAAAAGCCTCCTGTAATAAACAAGAAAAAAATTTAATACACAATCTGTTGTGATGCTTTTTTTTTTTTTGGTTGCATATTGACAGTTTTATGTGTTTCATGTATAATTCACAGCCGAAATGTTTGAGGATGTTAAAAACATGAGCCGTGTTTTAAACAAAAAAAAACCCCACAATCTAAATCTGAGAAATGATAAGAACAATCTATATCATAATACTGGACCGTGTGCAATGAAGATGTATGAAGTAAAACATAAAAAACAAGTGGTTCCAGGCACAACAAACCCCGCCCCTCGCACATATTGTATCTTGTTTTGTCATTGATACAGCTGATGTCATCATGTCTATATGTGTGATGATGTCATCATATCAATTGCCTCTATATATGTGCCAAGTCTGAAGTAAACAAACAAAATTTATGTTTTCACAGACATATGAAATCTCGCCCATTGTAAGTAAATGGGAGGAAAAAAAGCTTTCAAAAATTCCTAAAAAATTGAACTTTGACCTACTTTACCCAAAATGTAATCACATCTATTCTGGATCACTGGCAATCTATAAACCCAGTTTCATATGAATTCAACCAATAGTTTTGCTGCTAAAGTGTTAACAAACAAGCAATACCCTTTGCCTCCGCTTCGGGGGGGGGGGGGGGGGGGGGGGGGTATTTCTGCAAGTTGATAGGACCAGTATTTTGGGAGATATTATTCATTTTGGCATATATTAGGTCTGAGGCCACACAAACAATTGTGGGCCCCATGAAAGCTAAACAATGCAGGCCCTTTATGAAATTAAATATTTCAGTGATTTATTCGAGGGGGAGGGGGGCATAACTAACACTAGAAAAGCACTCGGAGAGTGCAGACCTCCGACAAGACAGATCTGCCCCGCTCCCAATAAATTTTTTGGTTTGTGCATCACAACTTACAGATCCCAGTGGATCTACAAATACACAAAACATTTACTAACAGACAATATTATTCAAATTTCACTTACTTCTATTAAGACATTTCAGGTTGTTCATATTTGTTCAGGTTATTCACATTTTTTGTAAAAGGCTAGTCTGTAAATGTAAACATTTGTGTGTAATTTAACTTTTTTTTTTTTTACACTAAAACAAAGTCAAACATTTGCAGCTGTCATTTATAGGTTATTCTGATCGTATTTACTGGTTCTGACCCACTTCAGATTGAAATGACCTAAAATAATTTGAACATCCTTGATTGTTAATATCTTCAGTGTAATTTTTGTATTTCACAAACTCATCCCAGGGGCCACATTGGACCCTTTGGTGGGCCGGTTTTGGCCCCCGGGCCACATGTTTGACCCCTGTGCTCTGAAACATAGAGAAAAGTTTGGAGTTGACATTATTTAAAGGTTATTATGTTATGATTTTATGGTGTGAATGTGGCCCCTGAGCTAAAATGAGTTTGACGCCTCCGTTCTAAAACATTCCAGAGTGTTGGGAGGAGGAAGTACAAAATGTGTTTATTCCTGTTTTACGATCGAGCGGCGGTGACAGAATGAGGAAAAGCTGTTTTAGTGTCACATTCACCTGTTTGACCCGTTCTATTTGGGAACAGAAATGAAGCCAGAAATGCATTTAACGAATCATTGCAAAATCTCATGAACTTTTGTCTTTTTTTTTTTGGCGCCTTATTAACGTCAGTCTCCTCGTCCTCGTCCTACTCCTCTTGGGTGGTTGCTACGGTAACGCTGCCCTGACAACCAGCCTGACCGAAGCTTGGTAATTATGAGTTATGATGAACCTCAGCCTGACAGAATGATATCATCCGACGCCAAACGCACACAGTCCTGCGTCCTGAGCTGCCCTTGAGCAAGGCACTGAACTGAGATTGTGTGTCAGTGTGTGTCTGTGCGTGCTCTGACTTGTTTGTTTGGTTATGTAACACTGTCTCCGGCCACAGACGCACGCAAGGTGCCAGAGTTCCTCAGCATATGTTAAACGGAGCTTCCCCATCTGTCGTCGTATTCGCCAAAAATACGATTCAGCGCCGTTAGAGGAACAGTTCACTTTAACTCTCCAGAGTCCGGAGTTAGACTCTGAACCAAATAAGGACAAAATGAACCAAAAATGAGCATAATAATTGAAAATATCATCAAAACAACTAAAATAAGCAACAGATAAGCACAAGCAAAAATAAAAACATAAAATAAACAAATATGGACAAAATATTCAACAAAAACCAAAAATCAATCAAATAATCAAGAATATGATTAAAATTATTAAAACTGGCAACAAAAAAAAGCTGAATGAAATATTCAACGAAATGGACCAAAAACAATCCAAATACTAAAGAGCTTGAACAAAATAAACAAACAAACAAACAAACAAAATAGTTACTAAAATTTTCCTCTGCATGGCCCGCCCTCCTCTGCCTCTGATTGGCTCATCAGTCCTCATGCCTAAAGTTAACCAATCTAATCAGTGAAGATAACGAGTACTAGCCAATTAGAGGCAGAGGAGGGCGGGTCATGGCTTCACCATCCGAGGGAAAGAAACGGACAGTTTAGCTCAGACTCTACTGTAGTAGACTGAATGGAGCACATGAGGGGCATTTAGAAGAGGATCCACCCACTGCTGACTGAAAAAGAATTCCATACACTCTGTATACCCTGGACTACACCTCTGATGGGCTGCTTCTGCTGTCTGTCACTACCGGATCAGCTGACCGTTTGTTCATGTGCGTTAACGTTAACTCTTCTGGACAAACTGACCCAAATGTGTTGGAGCAGACGTTCAGTCATTCTGCTGCAGATGGGTTAAAGGAGTTAACGTTTACAATCAGATGAATCATGATGATGGATTAATCTGCGTTCATGCGTTCATTTTTTACAGCTCTAACAGGGTTTTCACACATGACCCGGAAACAGTTTGAAATGATGGACTTTGTGTTTGGCTTCTTCTGGTTTACTTGACAACAGCAGCTGAGGACACGTCCAAGTGTGACCGCCGTGTGGCCCAGTGTACATCCAGTTGAGGTTTTGCACACACGTCACATGATCACATGGTTTTCTGTTTACGACGCCATATTGGTAGGCAATGTTTCCTTGGATCGTACAACTGCCCATTGTTGGTGATGTTTCTCTTTCTCCTGCGTAGATCTACAATAACATGAAGCTTTAAGCAGTGTGATCACGGTAACCACATGTTGCGGTTGGTTGCAATAGACGAGTTTCATGTGACGTATGCATCACAGACTGCAGTGGAAGCCCGGCTTCCACTGGGCAGGACACTACACCCACCTTTCCTCCAGTGTCACCCACACTGGTGTATGAACACATGTGAATGTTTGGTGGTGGAGGGGCCGTTTGGTGTGAACTGTCAGCCACACTTCAGTCAGCTGTGGATACAGACGGAGTTTACCACCACAGAGGGACAGCCAAGCAACAGCAGACAGCACTGTGGAAATCTAACCCATGATTATTATTATTATTATTATTATTATTATTATTATTATTATTATTATTATTATTATTAATAATAATAATAATAATAATAATAATAATAATAATAATAATAACAGAGGTGGGTTGTAAAATGAGTACATTTACATAAGTAACTTTGTACTTTTAAGAGTACTTTTAATACAACATACTTTTTACTTTCACTCGAGTATATTTATGAAGAAGAAATGCTACTTCTACTCCATTACAATGGTGGATCATTCTACTCATTATCAAGGTTATTGATAACAACTAGAATTAAAAACAAAAACTAGAATTAAAAAAACATTTTCGTTAACTGAAATAAATAAAAACTATAATTAAAAGAAAAAAAATGATAACTAACTGAAACTGTATTGTGTGTTTACAAAACTAACTAAAACATAAAAATTACAAATAAAATTCCCGTAGTTTTCATCTTTGTAAATGTCAGATTGATACAAAATCGATTTATTTCGCTCTAGCAGTTTTCTCTGCTGGCACCACATGATATTTAAGGGTCCGTCACTTGTGTTCACTTGTGGTTTCCAGTCGTCTTCTGGTCCGAACTCTACCTGGAAACATGGAGACTAAAGTTGGGAGAAAGCAGCAGAGTCCTGTCTGGGATTTATTTGAATATGACGACAGAGAAGAAGAGAAAAGAGACGACTAAACTAAAACTATTAATGAGATGAAACTAAAACTAAGCATTTAGAAGAAAACCAAAACTAATAAAAACTATCAAACCTGCTCTAAAAACAAATTAAAACGAACTGAATTAGAGAAAAAAAACAGTCAAAACTAAATAAAACTAAACTAGAATGAAAAATTCAAAACTATTAGAACCTTGCTCTTCACGTTTATTTTTGGTTATTTGTTAATGCACGAGCCATTTGTTTTGTTTTATTAGAAAGACTTCTGCCAAAAACTCACATGACCGTGTTTGACCAATCAGATGTAGCCAGGCAGTCACATGACATCTCGGTGCCGGTTTCACACAGGAGCAGAGTGAACACACCGGACGTCAGCGATGGATGAAACAACAGCGTGTGATTTGGATTTAGAGCAGACAGAAGACGCAGAACAGCCCGACCACACATTCAAACTGTGTTTTCCATACGGTCTGTGAAGAAGAGCAGCTGGGCTCATGTACGTTTATGTATGTGTCTGCACAAACAAGTCCACATGGAAACAGAAAAGAACTCCACTTTGAATCTGACAAACTACGTCACGTTCATTTGTAATAAGCGTAGTTTTGGCTGTAGACAGTCTAGCACTGTTCATTTTGTTCAAGTTGATTATTTTAAGATAAGATAAGATAAGGTAAGATATGCCTTTATTAGTCCCACAAGGGAAATTCAGATTTTTATATATATATATATTTGGTCCATTTCATTGAATATTTCCTTCAGTTTAGTGCCACTTTGATTCCTTTTGATCATATTATTTATTATTTCATTCATTTTTGGTTAGTTTTTGTTTAATATTTTGATGATTTCATTCATTTTTGGTTAGTTTTTGTTTAATATTTTGATGATTTCATTCATTTTTGGTTAGTTTTTGTTTAATATTTTGATGATTTCATTCATTTTTGGTTAGTTTTTGTTTAATATTTTAATGTTTTCATTCATTTTTGGTTAGTTTTTGTTTAATATTTTGATGATTTCATTCATTTTTGGTTAGTTGTGTTTAATATTTTTGATTATTTCATTCATTTTTGGTTAGTTTTTGTTTAATATTTTGATGATTTCATTCATTTTTGGTTAGTTTTTGTTTAATATTTTGATGATTTCATTCATTTTTGGTTAGTTTTTGTTTAATATTTTGATGATTTCATTCATTTTTGGTTAGTTTTTGTTTAATATTTTAATGTTTTCATTCATTTTTGGTTAGTTTTTGTTTAATATTTTGATGATTTCATTCATTTTTGGTTAGTTGTGTTTAATATTTTTGATTATTTC
Source organism: Sphaeramia orbicularis (assembly GCF_902148855.1). Classification (NCBI taxonomy): domain Eukaryota; kingdom Metazoa; phylum Chordata; class Actinopteri; order Kurtiformes; family Apogonidae; genus Sphaeramia; species Sphaeramia orbicularis. The sequence goes on along the minus strand of NC_043976.1, from coordinate 41,869,393 downwards.
ATTCATTTTTGGTTAGTTTTTGTTTAATATTTTGATGATTTCATTCATTTTTGGTTAGTTGTGTTTAATATTTTTGATTATTTCATTCATTTTTGGTTATTTTTTGTTTAATATTTTGATTATTTCATTCATTTTTGGTTATTTTTTGTTTAATATTTTGATGATTTCATTCATTTTTGGTTAGTTTTTGTTCAATATTTTGATTATTTCATTCATTTTTGGTTAGTTTTTGTTTAATATTTTGATGATTTCATTCATTTTTGGTTAGTTTTTGTTTCATATTTTGATGATTTCATTCATTTCTGGTTAGTTTTTGTTTAATGTTTTGATTGTTTCATTCATTTTTGGTTGGTTTTTGTTTAATATTTTGATGATTTCATTCATTTTTGGTTAGTTTTTGTTTAATATTTTGATGATTTCATTCATTTTTAGTTAGTTGTGTTTAATATTTTTGATTATTTCATTCATTTTTGGTTATTTTTTGGTCAATATTTTGATGATTTCATTCATTTTTGGTTAGCTTTTGTTAAATATTTTGATGATTTCATTAATTTTTGGTTAGTTTTTTTTTATATTTTGATGATTTCATTCATTTTTGGTTTTTTTTATATTTTGATGATTTCATTCATTTTTGGTTAGTTTTTGTTTAATATTTTGATGATTTCATTCATTTTTGGTTAGCTTTTGTTAAATATTTTGATGATTTCATTAATTTTTGGTTAGTTTTTTTTTTATATTTTGATGATTTCATTCATTTTTGGTTAGTTTTTTTATATTTTGATGATTTCATTCATTTTTGGTTAGTTTTTGTTTAATATTTTGATGATTTCATTCATTTTTGGTTAGTTTTTGTTTAATATTTTGATGATTTCATTCATTTTTGGTTAGTTTTTGTTTAATATTTTGATGATTTCATTCATTTTGGTTAGTTTTTGTTTAATATTTTGATGATTTCATTCATTTTGGTTAGTTTTTGTTTAATATTTTGATTATTTCATTCATTTTTGGTTAGTTTTTGTTTAATATTTTGATGATTTCATTCATTTTTGGTTAGTTTTTGTTTAATATTTTGATGATTTCATTCATTTTTGGTTAGTTTTTGTTTAATATTTTGATGATTTCATTCATTTTGGTTAGTTTTTGTTTAATATTTTGATTATTTCATTCATTTTTGGTTAGTTTTTGTTTAATATTTTGATGATTTCATTCATTTTGGTTAGTTTTTGTTCAATATTTTGATTATTTCATTCGTTTTTGGTTAGTTTTTGTTCAATATTTTGATTATTTCATTCATTTTTGGTTAGTTTTTGTCTAATATTTTGATGATTTCATTCATTTTTGGTTAGTTTTTGTTTAATATTTTGATGATTTCATTCATTTTGGTTAGTTTTTGTTTAATATTTTGATGATTTCATTCATTTTTGGTTAGTTTTTGTTTAATATTTTGATGATTTCATTCATTTTTGGTTAGATTTTGTTTAATATTTTGATGATTTCATTCATTTTTGGTTAGTTTTTGTTTAATATTTTGATTATTTCATTCGTTTTTGGTTAGTTTTTGTTTAATATTTTGATTATTTCATTCATTTTTGGTTAGTTTTGTCCAATATTTTACCCATATATGTTTAATTTATATAATTATTTTTGCTTCTCTTTTTTCCTCATGCTTATCTGTTGCTTATTTCATTTATTTTCATGATATTCTTTATTATTGTTCCACATACTTTTGTCCACATATATATATATATTGTGCGTCTGTCTTTTATTGTTTTTCCCACTTTTAATTTTGGGACAGAAATGGTGAATAAATATCCCACCCTGAATGCAGAGCAAGTCTACGAGTTTGTTTCAAATCTGCGGTGGAACTGCTCACATATATCCATCCTGTTCATGTTCATTTCCATGTGTGCGTGTTTTTCATGCCTGTGCCTCTGTTTATTAGCATCAAAGTGTGTCACCAGTTAAACACTCACTCTAAGTATATGCAGGACAGTTGCTGATGCAGCATAAAGCAGCGATCTGGACGTCAGTCAGTGCTTTATGGGTTTAGTCACGACACACACACACACACACACACCACAGGATAGAAAGACATACAGCGGGATGACAGTGAAGGCTGCTGGAGGGAAAAACTAGACTGATACTGCCTCCTCCTCCTCCTCCTCTTTAGTATTAAGGAGTCCCCGGGGAACAGCATTAAACTGTGTGTGTGTGTGTGTGTGTGTGTGTGTGTGTGTGTGTGTGTGTGTGTGTGTGTGTGTATGTCCGTCCTCCATCGTCATGGCAGCGAGGTGTTGATGAAGTCCCACGGCGGCCGATGGGGAAACACGCATGTTTTCCCTGAACTCAGTAAACATGAGCTTCAAACACCTTTCAGTGTCTGAGCAGCGGCCCAAAAAATTTACTTTACAGTCACTTAAAAGAGCAGAACTGGGAAATGATTTGTATTATTCCTTCATGTCCTGAGCAGGTAAATTATCCAAACTGTCAAACTGTTTTAGCTGATTTCTTGGACACACACATTGTGAAATTCTCTGCAGATACTGCTGCCTTAACCTCCTGAGACCCAGGAAAGTAAGGCTTTTTTGTTTTTTACATTAAATAATTGTCTTGATTGGAAACAGCATACTTATAAAAAAAAATTATGGATGAAATTACCATCGTTTTCGGACTGATATGAAGTGGATTTTTTTTTGCTCAAGCAGTTTTAGCTGGTGGCACCATACGACACTTCACGATAGAGCTGCAACCGATTAATCGACTCAAAGTGATCCAAAAAAATCATTCAACCACAGTTCTCCTGAATCAAAGCTTTGTTTCTTTCATTTCTCTGCTGTTAAACATTGGTTCCACTGTTGTGTTTCACACGGATGCTTATTGTGACGCACAAAGAAGCTTCAGTTCAGGAAAACTGCACTAGAATATCTCCCTTCAATCAATTTGAGTCGATTAATCGAATCGGGAATTTTTGCATTGACTTCAAACACCTGATCGAGTAATCGGTTGCAGCTCTACTTCACGATCCATCACTTGTGGTTTCCAGTCGTCTTCTGGTCCCCACTCTACCTGGAAACATGGAGACTAAAGGTGGGAGAAAGCAGCAGAGTCCTGTCTGGGATTTATGTGAATACGACAGCGAGGAAGAGAAAAGATATGAAAAAACTCCAACTAAAACTAAACTAAATGGGTTCTTCTCTGAAACTGGGTTTATTTTAGGATCTGTCACTGTTCCATCTTTTTAAACCTAATAATAAAAGGTAAATGTAGACATATTTCCCCCCAAGATGAACCAAATTTATCAGTTTCATTTCAGTCAAATCAATTTTTAATGTAAATTTCTGACCTTAATCGAATACTTTTTTTTTTTTTCTCTTAAAATTCAATCATCTCAGAAAATATCCGAGTGTCATCTTGTGCATTTGTGATTTCCTTCTCGGTATCGCTTTATTTTCAGAGAATACAAAGGTTTTTCTTGTAAATATCTTAATTCTTTTCTGCATTTATTGTGATTCCTTTCTTGTATTTGGGTGCTTCTATGAAACTGGGTTTATTTTAGTATCTGTCACTTTTCCACCTTTTTAGACCCAATAATAAAAGGTAAACACGGGCATATTTCCCCCCAGGATGAACCTAAAGATGACCTCAGATAAATGCACAAAAATTATACATTATACATTATACATAAATAATTGTGCTCTGAGCCATCCCATAATTAATGAATTTTTAACAAAATATTGAATAGGTGTCAAACATGTGGCCCGGGGGCCAAATCCGGCCCACCAAAGGGTTCAATCCAGCCTGCAGGAAGAATTTGTACAATTGAAAAATTACACTGAAGATATTAACAATCAAAGCTGTTCAAATCATTTTAGGTCAGTTCAGTCTGAAGTGACTCAGACCAGTAAATACTATCAGAAGAACCTATAAATAATGACAACTGCAAATGTTTGTCTTTGTTTTACTATAAAAAAAAAAAAAAAAAGTTAAATTACACAAATATGTTTACATTTACAGACTAGCCTTTTATAAAAATGTGAATAACCTGAACAAATATGAACAACATGAAATGTCTTAATAGAAGTAAGTGACATTTTACTAATATTCTGTCTGTGATTAAATGTTTTGTGTATTTGTAGATCCACTGGGATCTGTACGTTGTGATGCAGATCTGTCTTGGTGGAGGTCTGCGCTCTCCCAGTGCTTTTCTAGTTTTAAATGTGATGAGATGTTTGGACTAGAAATGAGAAAAATGCACATGGTAACATTTAGATTTTTTCCAGTGTCTGCTGGATAACAGAGGCATCAAAGCCAGGGTCGGACGTTAAACGCATGTTGAGTTTCACTTTCGCTTCATGCCAGTAAAATACTATCATAATAACCCATAAATAAAGAAAACTACAAATTTCTCTCTTTGTTTTAGTGTAAAAAAGGTAAATTTACACAAATATTTACATTTACAGACTAACCTTTGACAAAAATATGTGAACCTGAAATGTCTTAAGAGAAGTATGCGAAATTTGAATAATATTCTGTCTGTGATTAAATATTTTGTGTAATTGTAGATCCACTGGGATCTGTAAGTTGTGATGCACATGTATAAGTGATAAACTAAGGCATAATATTGTTAAAATTGCACTTATTTTTCTTCAGAATTTTCAGGATGTTCATATTTGTTCATGTTATGTTAAGTACAGTTCGTAGATGTGAACTTTTTCATGATGGAATTTTACTTTTTTCACTTAAAAACAGAAAACTTTGGAGTTGACATTTTTCATAAGTTCTTATCCTGTTATTTATATTATTTTACTGGTCTGACCCACTTTAGCTCATATTAGGCTGCGTGTGGCCCCTGAACTAACATGAGTTTGACAACCCTGAAATACTGGATCCACAAATAGGACCCAAATATGGACATGAAATCTCTGTAGGTGTCAGTGCATTAGATGTGTAAACATGTGTAAATGCTCTTCTACAGACTCTAACTACAGACACTGTGTTCACTGTGTGGATCCCAGTGGTTTTTCTAATCCACACATGTGGGTTTGGCATCAGTCTCAGTCTCATTTCAGGTTTTGTATGTAACCCATTGTGTCCACTTGCGTTACATACAGATCCTGAACATTAAACACATAAATCTCTAATGATTTTGCAACAGCGGAGATTTTTGTGAAACACTCTGCCTTGAATAATTAAGTGAGTAAGTAATTTATTCGTCTATTTAACAAAACATGACATATACATACATACAGTTTGGATTTCTACATTAAACATGAGTGAAAAGGTGTAGGCAGAAGTAACAGCTTTATTTATGTCTACCCTGTTTGCAAAAAGGGAAGTTGCAGAAACAAAACAAGACAAGAAAAGCACTCGGAGAGCACAGACCTTCGCCGAGACAGATCTGCCCCCCCCCCCCCCCCCCCCCCCCCATGTTTGTTTGTTTGTTTGTTTGTTTGTTTGTTAGCAGGATAACTCAAAAAGTTCTGGACGGATTTTCATGAAATTTTCAGGAAATGTTGATACTGGCACAAGGAAGAAATGATTAAATTTTGGTGGTGATTGGGGGTGGGGGGGCCCCACCGATCAGCCTTGGCGGAGGTCTGTGCTGTCTTTTCTAGAAAAGCACTCGGAGAGCGAATGAATGAATGAACATTCAAAAGAAGTCAGTTATCAAAGAGTATCTCTTACGACAAACTCCGTAAATCTACTTCCTCATCATTTTTAGAGTCTCTTTCATTACATTTTATCGTGTTTAGTCACTTGGAAAACTCCCGTATTTGGTCCATAAGTTCAACATGCACATATGATTGGCTGACAGTTGTTGCTTATGTAAAACATGTCAGACATGCGTCAATCACTCCACGTGAGGTGAGTCGAAGAAAACACACATTTGAAAGTTCACTTAAGTTTAACAAGTGCATTGGACGCCCTGGTTTGACATCTGCACACTTAGGCTAGCACTCCTTCACCACAGAAAGTCCCTAAGTTCATAATGTAGTTTTTCTGTTCAGCTCACTTTACCTCTAAAACTTTCCAAAGCTGCAAAACAGGATGTTTTTCATAGAACTCAACCTTTTCATCACCGCTCAGCACACACAGGTGTGAGTTTCAACTTAACCACAAAAAATGTCCCCGTACACATACAAAATCTAAATCAGAATACTACTTAGATTTGCAAAATAAAACACTCATCAAGCAAAACAACTTACAATATTTCATTTCTTCTTTTCCTTTTTGGTTCATACGTTTTCTCTTTTGTTTTTTTGTATTGATCAGATGGTCATCTGACATTTTTTCTTCCAGCTCTTCTACAGGATAAGCCTCATGTCACGTATCGGTGTCCAAACAGAGGATTGGATCCCATCTGCTTGGTGTCGGACCACAGTCGTGTCCACTTCCCAGGTGGACGAAGGGAATACCGCTGAAATGTCCAAAACCTGCTCAGTGTCGTATTCCAGGAGGTAAATGCATGATCACACATCAGTCTATACAGAGATGTTCAGACGATGTGCTTTGTTTGGCAGAGTTAAATACCTGCATGTTCATAATTATTCTAAATCTGATAAAACCTGTTTGATCCAGGCTGAATATTCATCACATACTCCAACCAGCAGCAGTAGAACCAGGCTACATGGTCCCTATTTTTAGCCACAGATATAATTACGTACCTCAATCAAGGAAGCAGTTTATTCTGACATATTCTGAAAGGATTTAAATGCGTCAAATACCTCCATCCTTGTGCAAACTCTGATTACAGCCGGTCACAGTCTGAATATTCGAAGAGTATTTGGAGTATTTTATCAGATCCAGCACATGGACCGGACCGAACGACAACGGTCAGTTCAGCTGTTATGACCTTTGACCCCAGACTGGTGGTCTGGGTGGTCCTCTTGGTTCCAACCAAGTCATGGTCAGTCCCACAAGAATCAGAATCCAGAGAAGTCCACAACACTTCTGGATGTGGGGCAGTCTGAGGGTCCTGCACAGTGATCCAGACCCATGTGGTTCCATCAGGTCTAGATACATGCAGGTTCTGGATGTGGTCTGGTCCAAACCTGTTCATATCTGTATTTACTGAATATTTGAAGCTCTTCCTTCATTTTCTCCTCCGTCGTCCAACTCGTGGTCCTCGGCCCGTCTTTTGGTCTTCTGTCCTACATTGTTCCTGATCCGACTTTTCCTTGAATGTGGCGACTAGGGATGGGAATCGAGAACCAGTTCTTTTTGAGAACCGGATCCCAGTAGCTCGATTCCTTGGAATCGTTTGCCTGCCTGCTTAATGATTTTACTGATCGATTCTGCCTTCACTGCATATGCGCGATGACGTCACATGTACGCTGCATTCTTTTGGTCAGAACGTAGACAACATGGTGTTGAGGCAGAAACGGTCCAAACAGACCACACCAGGTCCAAACAGACCACACCAGGTCCAAACAGACCACACCAGGTCCAAACAGACCACACCAGGTCCACACAGACCACATCAGGTCTAAACAGACCACACCAGGTCCAAACAGACCACACCAGGTCCAAACAGACCACACCAGGTCCAAACAGACCACATCAGGTCTAAACAGACCACACCAGGTCCACACAGACCACATCAGGTCTAAACAGACCACACCAGGTCCAAACAGACCACACCAGGTCCAAACAGACCACACCAGGTCCAAACAGACCACACCAGGTCCACACAGACCACATCAGGTCCAAACAGACCACACCAGGTCCAAACAGACCACACCAGGTCTAAACAGACCACACCAGGTCCAAACAGACCACACCAGGTCCAAACAGACCACACCAGGTCCACACAGACCACATCAGGTCTAAACAGACCACACCAGGTCCAAACAGACCACACCAGGTCCAGTTGAACTCTGTCAGAGCTTCCATTTCTTCTAAAAGTGGAATCCCTCCAGTCTGTTCAAACATTTGTCCACATGTGATTCATTTGATTCTCTACTCAGCGGTTCTTGTGAATCCAGCAGCAGAGTGAACACCAGGCCGTCATCCGGTTCCTGTGCAGCCAACAAATGTCGTACCTCCTCAAATACAAGTTTCTGAAGGTGGGGGAAAGGAAATGAGGTGCACAACAACAGGAGACGAGCAGAGTCGAACCGGTTCCACGTAGTGGAAATGCAGCAACAGAGGAATTAGTAAAGAGTCTGGAGTTTCACTTTCACTGTACGTGCCCCCCCCCCAAACCGTCATCTGTTATTATTTGTTCATACTGTATATGTCCTATTTTCTGTGCAGATGGAAATATAACAGACAGTTAATGCAAACACACCTGTTTGTACTCTTTTATTCCCTCACCCAATGAGAATCGATAAGGAATCGGATCGATAAGCAAAATCGATACTGGAATCGGAATCGTTAAATTCTTATTGATTCCCACCCCTAGTGGCGTCTGGTTGTATTTATTTGTTCCTCAGATGTGGTTATTTTGCTTCTGGTGTCCGTACATCCAGCTTTGACTGAACATAGACTTTTTAAAATAAACTGTTCTCTGCTGATGCCGAAAATCAACAACAACAACAACAGACGTGAAATAATAAATGAGCTCAGCTGACGAGGCGTCTGTCCGCAGGCCGCCACCGTCACACGGCCTACTTCTACAACGCCAAAAAAAAAGACAAGAAAGGAAAAGAAAAGACAAATCCTAAAAAGAACAGGAAGAGGGAGAGAGAACGGAGAAATAAAGCAGAGCAAGAGTTGAATGTCAAGCCCACACTAATTGTTTCTATTTTAGAGAGCGGAGCTGCTTTCAGACTGATTTAAGGAGAGTCGGTGTAAAAGTGACCTAAAAACAAAGCAGAGAGCGGCTGACGCTCCCTGATAACACCCTCACCGATAAAACACACTCACACATGGAGATAAAAGCATGCATTTATACACAACACATCCCATATTCAGCCCCTGGTCAGAGTAAATGATCTACATCAGTTCAAGACGAGGAGCGGAGGACAGAGACAAAAGGACGAGTGGAAAAATCCAAAGGTCAACATGACACAGAAGAGGGACAAGATTCTGGAATATCCTGTAGTTATCAAATCTGAGGTCAATACTTAACATCTGTCTGTTTGATAGCACTGCTTCAGATATTAGACATCTGGAAGAAATGCCAGTGAATCTGCAAAATAGAAATTATACTGATTCAGGAATGATCGTTGGAACCGCACGGAAAATAACATAAATGTAAGACAAAAAAAAAAAAATAGAATAACAAGAGGAAAGCAAGATAAAGACACAAACATGAGGCAAAAATGAAACAGAAAATAAGACAGAAATATGAAACAAAAAGATGAAAACAAGGGAAAAAAACAGACTAAAGCAAAACAAAAATGACACAAATGAGGTGAAAATAAGACAAAAATAATTAGACAAAAGCAAAGGCGTGGAAGTGATCCGTTGAATAATGAGAAACTATTTACATAATTATGTTTTTGAAATGCAGTTTTTACTTTTTTTTTTTTTGTGGATCGGTGAACTGAATCACAATCTGTAAAAAATAAAATAAAATAAATAATAATAATAATAATAATAATAATAATAATAATAGCAATAATAATAATAATAATAATAATAATAATAGCAATAATAATAATAATAATAATAATAATAATAATAATAATAATAATAATAATAATAATAATAATGCGCTAAAAAGTTTTTTTTTCTGTTTTCAGGCTTTTTTTTAACTGAACTAAGCTGAACTACACTAAACTGAAATTATCTGCAGTCAAATAAACTAAACTCAACTCAAATAATAAATAATACTAAAATAAAATGATGATACATCAATATCTTAAGTGTTTTCTTTAAATATCTTATTTATTTAAAAGAACGGAAACTATTTATTAACGATCGAATAAAATCTTCTGAATAAATGCATAAATAAATGAATTTTAAATGAAAACAAATGAAGACTGACATTTGAAAAGTTGATTATTGAAGTTAAATGTTTTGTTCTTGTTGTTAGTGTAAATGAAAGGTGTTATTTGTCTAATGGTTCAGTCTGAATAAAAGACAGCTGTGGAGTATTTCCTCCACTGAGGACTGAGCCAGGCTGATGTTTGTGTGGAGTCACAGCTCCACCTGGTGGACTGGAGAGGTACTGCAGCAGCAGAGGCCCCACTGTGGAAGAAACCACAGCTGTCCATGTGGAGGTCATCGATGGGTGTATTTTAGCTCCAAATATAGTATAAACGTACGTGTGTGTGTGTGTGTGTGTGTGTGTGTGTGTGTGTGTGTGTGTGTGTGTGTGTGTGTGTGTGTGTGTATCCAGTGCATAGACAGATCCAGAGTCTGTTTGAATCACATGTTGGATGTGTTTGAGCGGCTCTGTCTACAACTAGACAGAAAGTGAACACAGACTTTCATACAGGATCTAAATGAGTGGAAAGAACCAAAAAGAAGAAGAACATGGACACACAATGGTCTAGTCCAGGGGTTCCCAAGTACCCCCAGGGGTGCTTGGAGGAAGCACGGGGGTACTTGAAATTTTGCTGAAAAAATACATTAAATAAGTTATCATGTACCAAACAGAAAATAAATAATGACAATTAATGCTGAAATATAAAACTTATAAATACAGTCATATAATAGTTTTATTGTGAATCATGTTGTTGAAGCTTTGATAACATTTAAAGAACATTTATATTTGATATGATTCAAAATGAGTATTGTTTGAGTCAGTAAGTAATTATTTTTTGTAGATGAAAGGTTCATTTATTAATTAATGACCAAAATGTTTCAGTTTATATGTACTTTATTTTATTTTATTTTATTTATTAATTAATCAATCAATCAATCAATCAATCAATTAATTGATAAATATATGTTGTTTGTTCACAAAGTTTTGAAAATATAAACAGACATCTTTGGCACAGGAACAAACATTGCCAAATTTTTTTGCCAAGTGAGAGTTGGGGGTACTTGGATTTTAAAAAAAGAAGTCTATTTCAGAAGGTACTCCACTGTAAAAAGTTAGAGATTCACTGATCTAGACAAACTAACATGTTTGAGCACATGAGAAATAGCTGAAAGTTTATTTCTGCAATTTTTAGGTAGAGATTTTAATCTTTTATTATTTTTGTTATTATTATTTTATTTAGATAAATTTAAATCTTCAGAAGTCACATATGGGCTTTCATTTGGTGCCATGACCTTTGACCTTAAGTGATCTTGAAAGGTCAAACAAATGTCAATTAATGTCTTTAAATATGCTGTTGGACTAAAGGACAATTGGCCCCATTTTTTTTTTTTTTTTTTTTTTTTTACACTATAATACACTGTTTTAAGCATTTCTTACCTATTCTATTCTATTCTATTCTATTCTATTCTATTCTATTCTATTCTATTCTATTCATAATAATTATAATTAATGGCCAAATATTGAAAGTTAATTTCTTCCTGAAAAAATGAGCAAAAGAAGAAAAAAAAGGCATTTACTGACACTTTTATTGAGGAAAGAAATCATAAGAAACAGAGAATCTTGGCCTGTTATAATGGTGGCACTTAAAGGGTTAACGAAAACAACCTTACAGATGTTTGACCAACACACTGTGAAACTTTATGGTTACATGTTTATTCATCCATCAACTAAATAATCAAACATCATCCAAACAAAATTAAAATCCAAATTAAATGTGTATGTTCTTTGAATATTTCAGGAAAAAACAACAAGGAAAATTTAGAAACAGTTACTGCTGAAAAAATGTAAAACGTACGTACGGCTTTTGAAGTAATTATGTAATTATTAAATTCAATATAAGAGACCGTCAAACTGTTGTAGTTTAGTTTTCTGTTCTGTTAGTCATTTTTAAAACTGCTTTTCAACATCACATCTGTAAGTTATTTTATTTTGAATTTATTTTATTTCTTAGATTTATAAAAACAAACATGCATATGTTGAGTTTTCAGTGCGTTGCCACAAACAGAGCAGTAATTTAGAACACTTCATGTGTAATAATTTCAGACCATTCAGGCTGTTAAACACAACATGTGTCCGTTCACTGTCTTCATTTTCAACTCAACAATCTATGATTCTGACGACTGACACCAACTTTAACTTCATTAAATTGAATTCTGATAGACATCTTTTCATTATATTAATTACATAATTAAGACAATCAGCCTCATAGAGTTGAGCCTTTTCTCTGAATTTAACGGCACGAAGAAGAAAATAACAAGGACATAATAACAATAACACCAACAAGTGGTTCCAGGCACAACAAACCCCGCCCCTCACATGTATTGAAGCTTATTTTGTCACCGATCCAGCTGATGTCATCATGTCTGTACAGGTGCTGATGTCAGCACAGACAAATTTCGGCCACTATAAGTAAATGGGAAAAAAAAGATTTAAAAAAATTCATAAAAAATGTTAACCTATTCCCAAAATATTAAATCACAACTATTCTGGGTCACTGGCAATCTATAAACCCAGTTTGGTGTGAATTCAACCACTAGTTTTGCTGCTAAAGTATTAACAAAAAAAAAAAAAAAAATACCCCTTACCTCCCCTTTGGGGGGGCGGGGTATTAATAACAACAACAAAAAGTAATTATAATAATAATAATTATTATTATTATTACTATGATATCAATAATATTTTTTTTGGTAATAGTCAATGGAGTAAATGTTAACAATCACTTCAGAGCTAAATAAAACTAAGTTATGGTTTGATAAAAATAAGCTGTCAATAAAACTGTGTAAAATGAAAATCATCATTTTTGGTAAATGTAAAACAAGTAATGAGGTAAAGGTACAAATAGAGGGTGTAGACATAGAAAGGGTGAATCAAAACAAGTTTCTTGGAGTGATAATTGATGCTAACATTTTCTGGAAACCTCACATAAAACATGCACAAAACAAACGATCCAGAAGCATCTGAGTCCTGACCAGAGCAAAGGGGACATTAGGTCAGAAATCACTTCAGATTCTGTAGAATTCATTGATCTGACCTTATTTAAGTGACTGTTTGGAGGTATGGGGAAATACATATACAAGTTCATTACAAAGACTTTTTAAATTGCAAAAAAGAGCAATAAGAGTATTTTTTTCACAGTGTTGGTTTTCATGGACACACAAATCCACTATTTTTACAATCTAAAACTGTAAAACTCATTGACCTTTTGGAGTTCAAAACTATTCAAATAATGTATAAAACAAAGAATAACTGACTGCCGGGCAATATTCAAGGAACGTTTTGTGAAATAGAGGGAGGCTATGATTTAAAGGGAAAGCTAAATTTAAAGATTCATAAAGTACCTACTACGTTAGAAAGTTTCTGTATCACCATCTGTGGAGTCAAACTGTGTGTGGAGTTAAAACAAATATCAAACATAATTCAGTTAAAAAAAAAAGAAAGGAAGAATTGATTCCTGAGAGGTCCAGTATTTAATAATGACAATGAGGCCTGTTTGTTTATGGATGATGTTGTATTAATGAATCTGCTGAAATTATTGAAGAAAACAGTTGAATAGTTGAGTGTGTTTGTATGACTGCACTGACATGAACAGACTGTTGTGTATAATTCAATTACTGCATTATGTATTTGCTGTGGTTCGATGCTAAAATTAGGAAAAATGTATTGTTTGATTGTTGTATTAAGTTAGTGATAAAGGTGTAAAAGCACTGAGGGGTTGGATTAAATAAGTTTAGACTTCTTCTTCCTGCTCCTTTTGCAAAATTCAGACTTGTATGTTCTGGAAGATAGATTCTGTTCATTTAAATCTTATTTTGTTTTTGTCTTAATTTGCTTCGTTTTGTTTTATTTTGTTTCTTTGCGTGTTCAAAATAAATAAATAAATACAAAATACAAATACAACAATAAAACATAACTGACGTGGAGGATCACATCTTTTTAAAAAAAAGCCTGAAATAATCAGAGATAATTTTACACATAGGGTTTTTTTAAATGGAAGCCTTTAAGAATCACAGAATATCTAATATGTGACTTTAAACTAACATATTTCCGCCTTATGTAAAAAAAACAAAAACAAAAAAAAACCCTTGTCTTTCCATCTTTTTTAGCTGTTCCCAATGATGTGACATCTGGTAAAAAAAACAAAAAAAACAAAAACGGAGCTAACGTGTACAAAGTTCCTGTTGTTTCCTCATAAGGTGAGTGTGCGTCGGGTTTTCCACCTGTACGTCTGCGTTCAGGATACAGAAGGTTTTCCATACGGAACATGAACAAACCTGGAGGAAGGTGAAGTAAACGTTAGCCTGATTATAAAATGGAAAGATGGAGATTGGTCAAATGCAAAAGCGTTACTTGAACCCATGAAGACCCAAACAGCAACCAAACCATCTACTGATCTAAACTGTTTAATACCTGCTCATCCACTAATCCTATCAATACATGGAAATAACTGGTGTAAAACACAGTTCTTCATCTTTTCATGGTCATCAGATATGACCCATTTGGACGTTCAGAGGCTCTGTAGTTACCATGGAAACACCATCATCTTCTCCAACACTGATTCACCAGTAAAACCCATGGAGTTGGATCAATGACAGTGGATGGACACACTGGGTTTATGTTCAGTTTATGAGAGATTTTACTGAAAAAGTCACTTTTTCTTCAGTTTTCTCTCTTTCTGATATAATAACCCTCAACTATAATCTGATCTTTTATGAACATCTACAGGATTAGTGAATTAAATACAGGAAAATACCTGATTTATACTGGAAAACAATGCAAAATATAGAGGACAAAATTATAATAAATGGTGATAAATCACTTAAGAAAGGTTAAACCTGTTAAACCCTGACCAAATTTTCAGGGGAAAACGCCTAAACAGACATACCCAAAGTAAATGAAGAATTACTTCACAATAATAAGGTTCATATGGACGTTCTTGGTGTCTGTGGACATTTACAGACCTCACAGAATCTATTCCCATTGTCTAAAATATTGTATCTATTACTATGCCTGAGTAAACTGTAACAAACTAAAAGAGAAATTGGTATTTTTTATCCTCGCCTGTTTTTTGTCGGCTGGATTGACGATGATATGCATCAATAAATTGTTCGTGTTGGAGATTTTTAATAGTGTATATTTCACCCCACAAAGATTAAAAATCATGTTTGAACATTAAAGTTTGCACTAAAATGCACTTTTGATGTACTTTTATTAACATTAAGGTCTAAACTTGAGCAAAAGTTGAAAAAAAACATTCATTGTCCTGATTTATTATATTTTTATAGTAGATGAATATTAATATTAATTTTTTCGGCCTGCGGGTGGGCTGACAGGGCTAAAGGAGTTAAGAAACAGAGAGAAAAATTCCCAAAAGTAAAACTGGGTCTTTATGGGTTAATGTATTTGTTCTTGCCTTAACAGAGAAGGTAATTTCTTCATTTGTAGACCATTAATGTGTTCTGTAAGTCATCACAAAGGGTGGAACTGACTGTGAACAGAGCTGGACGGGGGTCATTTACATGGAGGTAAATGAGGGAACATTCATTTCTACACTATATGAACATGTTGAATTCAGGTGTTTCTTTTTTTAACCGAACCATGACACCACGCAAAAACATAAAACAGACTCTACACCTGACTTTTCTGCCTCTGTCCATAATAATATACATTATATAGATTAAATGTACTCTAAAATTAATGTTTAGTATAGTATAATAGTATATATATATATTATATATAATATATATATTATATATATATATTATATATATATAATAGTATATTATATATATAATAGTATAGCAAACTATTACAGGATCGAAAACAAATTAAATTTAGCAAAAAAACATGTCTCTGAATGTCAGAGGTCACCAGAAATTTGTGATGTTAAAATGGGGTCATGAACATAAAAAGGTTGGAACCACTGGGTTAAAGCCGCTAACATCATCACTGATGCGTTTGTGGACTTACTGTGAAGCTTCGTGCCGTTGTCAGAAATCTGGGGGGTATCCTTTACTGCTCGTCCTCACACATACGAGTCTGAAATGACACATGAAGCTCAGAACATGTTTTGTTTGTTTTGATTATTCATTTATTTCAAATATTACAGGGCGGGGAAGCAAAATTTACAATATTTTGAGGCAGGGATTGAAAGACAGTGTATGACCAATTAGTTTATTAAAAGTCATGAGAATTTATTTGCCACATGTAAATGTCCATAATAGAAAATGTTTTTATTCTATGTGTCCTCCTTCTTTCTCAATAACTGCCTTCACACGCTTCCTGAAACTTGCGCAAGTGTTCCTCAAATATTGGGGTGACAACTTCTCCCATTCTTCTTTAATAGTATCTTCCAGACTTTCTGGTAATAGTTTTGCTCATAGTCATTCTCTTCTTTCCATTATAAACAGTCTTTATGGACACTCCAACTATTTTTGAAATCTCCTTTGGTGTGACGAGTGCATTCAGCAAATCACACACTCTTTGACGTTTGCTTTCCTGATTACTCATATGGGCAAAAGTTTGTGAAAAGGTATGGATAATAGTGTTAGGTATGATTATGACATCAGTATGTTTGGTTTCAAAACAATTGACATAGTGCCTGCTGAGAAAAAACAACTAAATGTTCATTGTAAATTTTGCTTCCCCACCCTGTACATTAAAATCAAACAACAAAAATGTATATAAAAGAAAGTCAAACATCCAAAAAGGAGTGGGATGAAGTTTAACTTATCACCCCCCCACACACACTCCGTCCTCCACCTACCCTAAGTCCTCTGTCAGATTTCATAAGTAATTCAAAACTCCTACACATGTGATGTCTAAATTCTGACTCTGCACAAAACACACAAGTGTTCAGAGAACGCGAACCTCCGCCAAGCACCCTGAACGCTGTGCATGTGTGGATCGACTACTTCTGTTTAAGTTCAACAGTTTCCAGGTTGTTCCATACAGCAGAAAAATTGTGGTCAAACATGGTAATAAATTGTTATAGGTTTTAAATTTTTGTTGAGTTCTAATTTTAAATGTGTGATAAATGGGATTTTCAGTGTTAAATGTAAATGTCCACAGAGTCCACATTCCACAGTGGATGTGGACAATTTAGTTCCAGATACAATATATTGTTCTAAGCTACAGGTGGATCAAATTGGAGGAGAATCAGAGTGGTTTTGAATTTTGTAGGAATTTTCAGAAATTGCTCAATGATGACAGATAGGAAAATTGTAGATGTTGTGACCTTGCTGTGACCTTGAACTTTGACCCAAAATGTAATGGGTTGGTCCCAGGGCCTAGGCCTATCTGTGGGGAAGATTTGGTAAAGATGGTTGGAACAGTTTTCCTGTAAAATTGCTAACAGTCAAATAAACACACAAACAAACAAACACACAAAGCAAAGTGATCACAGTACCCCCTGGTGGAGGTAATAATTGCTGTACATATCAAGGATAGAGTGTCCGTTTTGCAGCATTTCACATTAAAATAAACTCTCTCCTTCTCATAGCTGTGACAGTGCACATATGAAAACAAAAAAAAACTCTGTCCATTTCATAACAAAAACACACATATCAAACAAGAAAAGCACTCGGAGAGTGCAGACCTCCGCCAAGAGAGATCTGCCCCCCCCCCCCCCCATCACCACCAAAATTTAATCATTTCTTCCTTGTGCCAGTGTCAATATTTCCTGAAAATTTCATGAAAATTCGCCCATAATTTTTTGAGTTATCTTGCTAACAAACAAACAAACACACAAACAAACACACACACACACACACACACACACATGCACACAAAGCAAAGTGATCACAACACCTCCTGTCGTAGGTAAAAAACAAAACTAAACTCTGCCCCACATGGGATTTTTACATGAAGCTGCTGTACGAGGGGGCTTCCAAAAGTCTGTGGAAAAAGGACAGTTGGAAAAAAACATCTTTCTACTTTGGTAAGGTAACAGAGTATTTGTACTTTGCTACTTGACACGTCTGTACACTATATGGACAAAAGTATCGGGACACATTGAATTCAGGTGTTTCTTTTCTAATGTATTGGACACCCCCTTTTATTGTTCTTAGAAACTGAGTTGGATTGTAGATTAGCCTGTAGATAACCACTGTGTATGGAGTTCAACAGGGTCTAAAAGCAGCCGGACTGATTTAGAAACAAAGAGCCCAAAACTAAACTACTGGGTCCAAATTCAAATCCTTGTTGTTTTTTCAGTGTGTTCCAGTTCACTGTTGGTGTTCAACATCCTAAACCTCTTATTGATGTCCATTCTAGTCTCTTATTTAGTCCAAACCTGTCAAACTTCAGTTCCTCTCTTTGTCTTTTTCTGTTCTTCCACCTGTTTTGACCCTAGAACACACAGTAAAACAAACCCACTGAAGTAAAGGAACACAAACACAAACTCACAGCAGCTTTAATGAACCTGAAACAGACGCAGATTCACAGCAGAACCTTTACCTGGAATCAGGGCTCAGGGGTTAAAGGGTTAAGTGGGTGCTTCTCTGAAACTGGGTTTATTTTAGTATCTGTCACTTTTCCATCTTTTTAGACCCAATAATAAAGGTAAATGTAGACAGATTTCCCCCCAGGATGGACCTAATGATGACCTCAGATAAATACGAAAAAATTATACTCTTGCTCTGAGCCATCCATAATTAATTAATTTTTAATAAAATATTGGGTCCAAAAATAGGACCCAAATATGGACATTAAATCTCCCTAGGAGTCAGTGCATTAGATGTGAAAATGTGAGTGTATGCTCTTCTATACACTAAATAAAGACACTGTGTTAAATGTGTGGATCCTAGTGGTTTTTCTAATCCACACATGTGGGTTTTTCATCAATCTCAGTCTCATTCCGGGTTTTGTATGTAACCCATCGTGTCCACTTGCGTTACATGCAGAACCTGAACATTTAAACATAAATAAATCGCGAATGATTTTGCAGGTAGTCATTTCTGTGACACACTCTGCCTCAAATAATTTGTTCAATTCCCAAAATGCACCTGTGAGAGAATAATGAGATATTCAAATAAATAGTCATGCGTAATTTTAGTGTCCTTTGACCGTGTTACATGCAGATTTTTGTATTAAATATAATGTAAAATAATATAAAAATGTGCTTTATCTGAAAAATAGTTTCTCTTTTAGCACAGTAAATATTTATTTTTCAAATAGACCCAAACTTGCTTCATAACATTCGTCTACAGCTGGTTTGAATGTTTAGCCCCTCTGTCCTGTTTTTAGGACCAGTTTCATAGACGAACCCAAGTCCGTTTGTGTAAAACTAACCCATGTCCATTTAAACCATGTGCACTTTTTGAAGACCCCTCGTATGTCATCAGTGTTTCTTAAATCCCACTTATGACATCAGTCAGCTGCTGTGTGAAGATGGTCTCACTTTGCAAATGAAGGCTGGAAGTTAAAGTTGAAGTCCATCAGGTCTTCAGGGGGGTTGTGGTTCATCTGAGGGTGTACAGTGGTGTGAATCAGTTTGTCTTCACTGGAACAGAGAAGGAAACGATGCTGGATAAGGTTTATTCCAGTAGAACAGGAAAGTCCAGGTTCCACTGTCAGCCCAAAATGATCTTAAGTGAGTCAGAGCAGTAAAATAACAACAGAATAACCTACAAATAATGACAACAAAAGTTTTTATTTGACTTAGTGCAAAAAAAAAAAAAAAACAGGCCGTATGTTGTATGCAACACAACCAGCAACTCTTGCAGAATGAAACTGCGTGCGGTACGTACCGTGCAGGCTGGCGGTGGCAGCCGGTGTGAGGATGATTAGTCTGTTCAGTGTTTCTGGACCAGGTCCCATCATCAAATCCACCAGAGAGCCTCATTCTGAGAAAAAAAAAACAAAAAACTTGGAAATGAAACAAACAAAAAAAAAAGTGGTGTTAGGCACAACAAACCCCGCCCCTCGCACGTATTGTAGCTTATTTTGGCATCAGTTGCCTCTATATATGTGCCAAGTTTGAAGTAAACTGAAACAAAATTGATGTTTATGAAGATTTCTTTTTTGTTAGACAGAAGGAAAAAAAGTAAAATTTTTTTACCTTGACATGTTTTGGCAACACTTGCAGCCTTCCTCAGAAGGGTCATGTGATTGCAAATGTAACACTGTATCATTAACATCACATGACCCTTCTGAAGAAGGCTGCAGGTGTAGCCAAAATATGTCAAGGTAAAAAAAATTAACTTTTTTTCCTTCTGTCTGACAAAAAAGAAAAAGAAATCTTCATAAGTGCTAGTGGACAGGTTTTTTTTTTTTTTTTCATATTATCTCCATGCAGTGAGTAGTGACTAGTATTGGAGTGTTAAAATGTGAGAAAACATCAGATTAACAGCATTAAAAATGTTTTTATTTCATAGTTTCCACACAATATATCACTGTCTGATATTGCGTTTTAAATACATGTTTCTTTGCTTCTAAAATTAAACACGTGGTGTCCAGCTGAGTGGACATTCTTGTAACGCCATGAAAAATAGATTCATTAAAAAAATTCTATCACATTGTTTTTTCATGCCTGAAGAGGAATAAAAACTCACTCACTCACACTCAGAAAAAAAATCTTGACTAAGGTCCTCATAATTCACGTATGAAAGGGTTATATTATCCAAGAGGAGTTTATTTGAGTAATAAAGTAATTATTTTTTTGGTGATGAAAGGTTCATTGATTAATTAATGACCAATTAATGTATTTTTCATATCAGTTTTGGTTCAGCTTGTTTGTTTCTAAAATTATTGGTTGAATTCATACCAAACTGGGTTTATAGATTGCCAGTGACCTAAAATAGATCTGATTACATTTTGGTTAAAGTAGGCCAAAGTTAAAAATTTTTTATGAATTATTTAAATCTTTTTTTTCCCATTTACTTATAATGGGTGAAATTTCACATGTCTATAAAAACACCAATTTTGTTTCAATTTCCTTCAAACTTGGCACAAATATAGAGGCAGTTGATATGCTGACATCAGCTGGATCGATGACAAAATAAGATTCGATACGAGCAAGGGGAGGGGTTTGTTGTGCCTGGAACCACTTGGTTTTCTATGTTACAGTTGAATATATGTTGTTTGTTTACAAAGTTTTGAAAATACAGATGAAGCAGACCTTTGGCAGAGAAAAAAATTTACCCAATTTTTTTCAATCAAAAATGCTGAAGCGAGACTTGGGGGTACTCGGCTAAAAAAGCAGTATATCTCAGGGGTACTCCACTGTAAAAAGTTTGAGAACGGCTGTCATATGTAATTTTCACAGATGGATTTGTAATTTCTTTCAGCACTGATGTTGTCAAAACAAAAAAAAAGGATAATTCACCTCAAATGCATTGAAGCAAAAGATGGTCTTAAAAAAGGAAAGAGCAGAAAAAACAGGTATTTGTGTGAACATGTAGGAGTACAGGTAAAACACTGTCAGGTAAAATACTCAAGGAAAGCACAGATACACAACTACTGAGGTATTTGTACTCGTGACTCACCTGAAAACCTGAACACTTCCCTTCGCCTCCACATACAGCAGCTCCTATTTTTCCAAGTCTCGTCTTTGCAGATCAGTAATGAAGCGTCAGTCTACATGTCGATCTGATCCTGTTCTGAAAGTTGCGTGCAGGTAAAAAATCACTTTTTCTGCCTCGTATGTTTTTAGTCCCACTCTAAACTTTGCCCTCAATCTAAGAATAAACTCAGAGGACATTTATTTCCTTCTGACCTTGATGGCGTCACATGAACACACCTCCAAGTGACACAGTAACAGAGCAAAGTGAGATTAACATGTGGATTCAGAGCCAAGGCATTCTTTCCATCATGGAACTGTTTTATCATGTTTTAATGACACATTCATGTACGAACAGGAAAAAGCAGATTGTTGTTTACCAGAGATATTTAATCAGCATGCCAAATCTGAGTCTGCAGGCCAGAAAAGAGCTGCAAGGAATGCTGGGATGCATTACACACCCATGATCATATTTCCAACCCATAGGTACATAACTGTCGTAAATATAGTAAATGTCAGCAAAGTACAAGCTTTTTTTTTTAAATTATTAAATAAGTGCCTATATTGGAAACATCATGATGCAACAGTTTTTTCAGATGCAGTTTTTAAAAATTTTTATGGAATGTCCTTTGTGGTGGACAGTTTTCCTTTCTTTCTATTTTTTGTATCAAGTTGTGAAACTCTTGTCCGCAAATGTGGACAGCAAACCCAGAGCTGGTTCTGAGGAGGTTAAGCAGGGTTCAAATTATATTTTTTTTCTCTAAGGGGGTCTCTATCTCCAAAAAAAAAAAAAAAAAAAAAAAAGAAGTTGTGCGATCTGGATTTTTTTTGCTGCAAAATGATTTGTTTGGTGATACCAATCCGATACTGATACTTTTTCCTATTAAATTTTGATTTTATAACAAACATCAATCTCTGGTACATGGTTAACATCAAAATAGCTCTCCCCAGCTTTAAAATGAAATGCAACCTAAGTATTACCCAAAGGATTTTATTATGGTTCAAAACACAACCAACAAGTTTTTTTTTCTTTTCTTTTTTTTTAAACAAACCTACACTAAGTCAGGTCATATAAAGAATCAAGTCCAATCCAGTCCAGTATTTGTGCTATGCCTCTTACAAACATGATAATAATAATAAAAAAAAAAAGTTTTTAAGTATAAAAAATAAACAATCAAGTAATCAGGTAACTAAGATTTTATATATAAAAAATCAGGTAAGAACTAACAATTTATTTTCTGGGTTCTCCATCCAGTGCCCATGCAGTGTCCATCCAGTGTCCATCCAGTGTCCATGCAGTGTCCATCCAGTGTCCATGCAGTGTCCATCCGGTGTCCATCCAGTGTCCATCCAGTGGATAGTTTCTTAATGTGAATATTTTCATAATGTAGAGTTTTTTGCACTAAATCAAAGAGAAAAAAAAATGGTGTTGTCATTATTTATAGGTTATTATGATGATTTGATGCCCTAACTTGCACTTTGTAAATTCATCCCGCAGGCTGGAATGGAACCTTGTTTTTTTTTTTTTTTTTTTTTTTTTTTTTTTTTTGGAGGGGGGGGGGCAGTTTTAGCCCCCGGGCCGCATGTTTGACACCTGTGCTGTAGCGGGTTTGTATTTTTCCTAATTTTAGTCTGTTCCAAACCTGGACAGGTGCCTGTCGGGTAGACGCCTGTCCATCTGGGTCACATGCCTCACACCAGAGGGATGATGGGAGCGCAACAAGACGAACTGGAAGTGCGCATGCGTCGTAGAGTAGTAGTAACGGAAGCGGCTCGGCGGCGCTCACACAGACTGACCGACACTGAATGAGAACGCACTGATTTCAGCTCCAAAATGATGAAATTTCTGCCCAAACTGCTGCTGCTCGTCCTCTTAGCTTTCCCTGTGACCCTCCTTACAAGGGTAAGTATGTTCAACTGCCGCTGACTGCAGCGAGGCAGAAAACGGTGACGTTTGGTTAGCTTGAACATGCTAATGTTAGCCGCTAGCAGCTGGGAGAAACGGGAAGGCCGCTCTCCGTTTGACATGTGTCAGTTAGCTTAAAGTATCTTAATAAATAGACACAGATCTGAGGTAAATGACCTATTTATCAACATGTTCCGCCACTGTACTGTGCTGCCGATGTGAATTTTCTGTAGTATGTTCTAGTTCAATAAACTACATGTCGGCACTTCATACTCCGGATTACACTGACGTGTCCTTAGCTGTTAGCCGCATAGGCTAGGCTAGGCTAATGTGATAAATGCCTGTCAGCAACAAGTTTAATCAAATGATTTGCTAAAATCTATTCTCTAGGAGCAGCTACACGTTGAAAACACTGCAGTTCAAAGTTGGTGTAAATGTATATATCTTAGGCTACTCAGCGTTAGAAATCCACTGCAGACTGGATCTCAGATACAGCTTCATGTGGTGCTTAAATCTTCCATTTGGCAGACATTCCTATTTGGCATAATAATCAGGACAGTCTGATTAATGTAGTAAAAATTAAAATCGTCTACATTATTAAGGGCTCAGTGCCAAACTTGGCCGTTTTGAAAATTGCCTGGTTTCATTGGCTGTCGTTGGACACCATTCACACTTTCTTTGACTACAGTATGACCAACGTCAAGTTATGGTAAACGGTAGAGTTGCACATGTAATTCAGTCATAGTAATATCAGTCTTAGTTCTTGCCTAATCACAAATCTAAGGTAGAAGAATTTAAGGTGATGCTATTGCAGAAATGGGGATACTTTCAGAGTGGTGCTGGGTAAAACATTCAAGAGACAAGTCACAACTTGATGCTTTAATTTCAGTTCATAAGGGTGATTTCATATTTTTCCACCAAGTTGTCTGAGTATTTTCCCTTGTCAACTGAGCATGTTGCCTGAAATGAAAGTCAAATTGTCTACAGTAATCACAATATCCAACCGTGATGAAGAAGAGTTATAATTTATGTTGTAAAACTACAGCGGTGGGAGAAAAACTAGAAAATAAAACTACACATTTGTACTATGACTTGTAATATTCATTTGGATAAAGTGGGAAATTGGTATTGCTTTGGAACTAGAATGGAGGCTGAAGTATCCCTTTCAGTACTGCCCCCCCCCCCCCCCCCCCCCCCCAACAAATCCAGCCCAAACATCAACAGATGTTGGAGAACGAAATGATTAAACATGAAATGATAAACAAAAAAAATTATAATAATGAATATCTGTGATTACCAAGAAACCATAAACACAAACCTCAGCAGATTCATTCAATGGTTTAGTTTGTATCTGGTCCATTGAGCTGTTTTAATGGATAAAAGCAGGACTGGATATCCATCATATTTATCTGTAGTTTAGTTCCTCCCACACAAAAATGAAATGTTTATTCTGGCTAACTGGAGTAACAGGGTTCCATACATAACGGCACAACTTGGTGAAAATATAGTCATATTACAATCTGGTTGATCTTTCAATCATAAATCATCATATGATCTACTTTGCAGAGGTATCATACAGATCATGTGACAAGAAAATAAATCAGTGCTGTCAAAATGTTTGTCTTTAGGGAACATTAGTGCTAATTGGTCCATTACTGGAAAACATGACACTTACCTATGGGGTTGTACCAGTGATGTCACTAACACAGGTCACTACGTTAGTGTCTTTATAGTGATACCATGACATTGTCTGCAGTAAAGTGTTCAGGTTTAGTTGCATTCATTTGCAAGGTTTGTGTAAAATGTTTTGTTTTTGTTTTTTTTTGCAGCTGATGAAATTAGGAATTACCATAAGTCCAACTGCATGGTTCTTCAGCAGTAGTGAGTCTGATTTGCACAGATACTTTAGAAATGTTTTTGATTGATTATGGGTGACATTTGATAATAGTCTATGGAATGAATGAAACACTGCAGCTGTATGTACAAGAGCATGTTGACTAGTGTTTCCATCTTCCACCTACTGTCAATATAGTGATAATATGATCCAAAATGGTATGAAAATGCAGAGTTTCAAGTCAGATACAACAACAAAAAGCAACAAAACCTCCAGAAACCAGAGCAGAACTCCTGATGGTTTGCTTGTAACTTAGTTGACTGCAGTTAATAAGAGGCGAGAACATTTTAATACAGGTCATGATTCAATCTCAAAAGATCATCATGATGTTTAGGCCAGATCAACCAGATGTAAGCTGTTATGTATTTCATGTTAAAATCATGTTGAATAAAGTGAAGGAATGGGTACAGACATACATTCATACTAAATATATGGCCACAAACCAATAAACTGTGTGTTGAAGTAGAAGCCCAGGTCAGCTGTAGAGAACGCCACTCATTCTGTAAAATAATCTGCACTTTTACTCAGGATTAATAGAGTAAGTGGTTTTGTTCTGTGACATCATATGCCCTTTGTTCAGTGAAACGTCTTCCTCTTGGCACTGCCTTTTAGGCCCAGTGGTGGCTGCTCAGGATCTGACTGAGGATGAGGAGGCTGAGGCCGTGGATGAAGATGTAGTGGATGATGTGACTGCTGAGGACGAGGACGACGAGGCGGAAGTGGAGGACGATGAAAATGCAGAACTGGTGAGTGAGCAAGTTACGTCAGAGTTGAGCACTGAAGAACAGTCATCAGCATTTGCTGCAGCATGAGGCTCGTAGTGTCCACACAGATCTGCTGTTTGTTGTTTTTGTGGATGCAAATCGGAGGGAAAATGTGTTTCTTGAACCCGAAAAGTCGATTTTGTCACTTCAAACACTCATGTGGTCGTTCTGTGAACTTTTCTAGACAGAAGAAAAAGAAGATGACGAGGAGGAAGCGCTGGTTGGAGAGATGAAGGCTTCTCCTAACGCCGACACCACCATCCTGTTTGTGAAAGGAGAAGGTAAACCTGCTCACATTTCTGATCTGGCTCCTTCGAGTTTTGTGTGTTCAGCAGTATCATAAACCTCCGTGTTGTTTCCAGACTTCCCAGCCAATAACATCGTCAAGTTTCTGCTCGGCTTCACCAACAAGGGATCAGAGAACTTCATTGTGGAATCTCTGGATGCCTCTTTCCGTTACCCACAGGTAATAGAATACAATACAGTACAGTGGAACGTAGTACAAGTGCACCGTAGTATGAGAAATCTGCTTTTCAAGCTGCGGCTTTTGAGAATTTTAGTCTGTAAATACAATTGTAAATCTGCAGTAGGAGCAGGTGCTCCTCCAACAGGTGGAGGACAGTGTAGCAGAGGAGGCTATGTACCAGGAAATTAACAGGGAGTAGTCAGGGTTCATACAGGTGCTTGAGATCCTTGAATTTCATTATTGTGTTTTCAAGGTCAGAAAGTGCTTAAATTTCAGTTTAAGTGATTGAAATTCTAACCCTGTGATGTGATTTATTTATTTTTAATATTAACTCAAGCCAAAGCTACTTTGTGTTCTTTAATTTCTGAACTTTTTGCTTATGAAACATAATTTTAGATGTTTATAGCATAATACGATGTACATTATTGTGATTTAAAAAGTGATTGTATTCCTGTAGATATAGATTTGACCCTAGTGATAAGATGATGTGCTGGAAAAATTTTACCATGACCCTTAAAAGTGCTTGAAAGGTGCTTGAATTTGACCTTGAAAAATGTGTACGAACCCTGGTAGTGGAGGAGGGTTCTGAATTAAATCATCCAGACAAATGAAGGTGAGGTTGTGCAGCTGCTTTATTTAATGACAAAGCAGATTTCTTTGGATAAGTTTATAATGAAACCACCTGCAAGTGCAAACAATGAAAGTGAGGCCAGAAAGAACAAATTAAGTGAAGAGAGAAATTCTTGAGGAGATTCTCCTTCCAGAGAATAACCCTCCTCCTCTTCCAGCGTCTTCCTCACATGCAGATTGTCTCATCTTGAAGGTAAATAAGTTAATAAAACCAATTTATTTGTTTTTATAATTGCTGTTTTCTTTCTAACTGCAATTTTTCTGTTTTTAAAAACCTTTTAAAAAGGACTTTTGAGTGGTTTTTAGCTCATTGGCAGATAGATATTTTTGACATTTTTGATGAATTTTTAAAATATTAAAAATGTGCCTTTACCTAAAACAGTCCATATTCTGATGGTTTATATCATGTAAATGGTTCCAGATATCAATATAGTTGATCACTGATAGAAGTCATATATGGACTTAAATTGAATGAGATGAGTTCTCCTCCAGTGAAAGTACCACCCACTTCTATTGGGAGATTGATCTCTTGCATCCAGACCACAGGACTGGAACATAGAAGAGAACCCGACAACCTCACAAATTTAACTGAGGATTCAGATAGAACATAGTGGTGAGATACGGGAACGTTGGTCCTGTTTTTGGGGGCTGGAACCGATTAATTATTTCATTTCATTTCAATGGGGAATATTTGGTTTGACTTGTTAAACAAGTAAATCGCATTCCAAACATGGTCATGGAACGAACTACACTCATACTGCGAAGGTTCCACTGTACAATGGAATGAAATAAATGTGCGATGGAATGTCAGGGTCGACTGCTTTGAATGAAACGCCATCCTTGTGCCTCCTTCAGGATTACCAGTTCTACATCCAGAACTTCACGGCACTGCAGCTCAGCACCGTGGTTCCTCCCAGCAGACAGGCCACCTTCGAGTACTCCTTTGTCCCCGCCGAGCCCATGGGGGGGCGGCCCTTCGGACTCGTTGTCAACCTCAACTACAAGGACGGCAGCGTGAGTGTCTGCTCCCGTCACTCCCATGGTTCCATACCTCCTTCTGTCATTTATCCTCTTTTCTTTCAGCCTCTTCTCTGTGTTCTTCTGATGATAATTTTTTTTTGTTTTTGTCCTTTTGCTCTGTAGGGAAATGTTTTCCAGGACGCCGTTTTTAACCAGACCGTCACCATCACCGAGAAAGAGGACGGACTCGACGGAGAGACGTAAGCGCCTGACATTCCCTTTGACATGAGTTATCACCCGTCCACTCATTTGTTTGATCTCATTCCGTCTCGTTTTCCCTCTCCTGGTCTTTCGTCCTCTCTCAGGATCTTCATGTACGTCTTCCTGTCTGGCCTCGGGCTGCTCGTCATCGTCGGCCTTCATCAGCTCCTGGAATCCAGAAAGGTACAATAACCACAAATAATCTGTTCAGTGTGCACTTTTTGTATTCAATGGCAGTTCTGACGGTGGAAAAAGTGATCAGTGTCGTGAGTTATTTATTTGACAACAACAGTTTTGCACATCTATAGTTTATCTGTTATTACGGAGTAATGAAGATGTTCTGTTTTTGTCTACATTCTCAGCTTAAACACTCAGTCATTTAAAACCTCCAACGATTGTAATTGTGTTAAAAATAAATGTTAAAAGTGGACAAATATGCACTGAATCAGAAAATTATCAGCGTATTTGTTGCACTTTCTGAAGTCTGTCAGGTGGTCTGATGTTGAAAAAACAAAGGCTGTTTTTGTGGACTTGAAGTCAAATAATCTGAGGTTTTAGAAATGACTTGGAACGTAATATTTAGGGAAGAAAGATCCCATTTTGAGATTAAAATGGTTTATAGTTGTTGGGGTTTTTTTGGCCTTTATCCTGATGCAGAAATTGACCGAATGTCCATAACCCCAGACCCATGATGAGTTTGCACCTCTGTATATTTTCTTTAGTTGTTAGTTCACAGCTTTGGGTGTTATTACTGTCTATAAAACTGTTTATAATGGAAGCTTGTGCAGTTCTCTGAGTGTTTGAAGTGAACCAATAGGTCAGTTGGTTAACTTAAATTAACCATAGGTAGGGCTGCACAATATTGGGGAAAAACTGACATTGCAATTTTATTTATTTATTTATTTTTTTAACCCTGCGATATGAAAAACTACTCAGGAGGATATAACGGCTGTATGGTGCCAACATAAATGGCCAAACTAATTAGGTGTATTTCCTCTCGTTGCGTCAACAGGTGGAAGGCACTGTCGACACAGAACACATTTTTCAGAATTGTCCTTCTTGTAGCTGAAATAATTTCAGATAAATGACATTGCTTTTCTTTTTGGTACCAAGTCTTCGTTTACCGTGATTTTCTCTTATTCGTTGCTCATTTTTCAATATTGTTATGTTAGCATGTTCTTTTGTTGGAAGCTCTAAGAATAAGTCCGGACTCGCCTCGGTCTCCTTTTTATAAATGTATTTTGACTTGGTCTGATCTCAAACAAAGCATTACTTAGCACTAAGGATCCACACCAAGGAGGAAATGGATCTAGACATTCCAACGCTCATCACTTTTATAATCCTTGTAAACTGATCTTCAAACTACGGGCCGACCCCTTGTGGGCTAAGTGGGTTGGGTCACAAAAATGGGTTGGTGTCATCTGACTCTTAACCTCCTGACACCCAGCAATGCATTTTTGTCCTCTGTAGGGGACAAGAATTTCACAGCTTTAAAAAAAAAAAAAAAAAAAAAAAAAGAAAAGAAAAAAAAACTGTCTACTGCAAAGGACACTGAATAAAAAAGACAAAAATCATCTGAAAAAAAGCATTGCATTATGCTGTGTCCAATCAAGGCAATTCTTTAATGTTTTAAAAAAAAGTACTTTCCTGGGTCTCAGGAGGTTAAGTTAAGACGATGGGATACCTCTACTCTATGTAAAACCCTATACTGACAGTGTGTTTACATCTTATCTCCTGTGATTAACAATCCTATGTGGGAATGTGTATTTAAAAATGTGCCAACATCCTGTGTCCATAAATCTGTCAGCTTGGTGTGCTGACCAAGATGTTACAACCAACCCATACTATCCTAAAAACTTACAAAGTAAATCAAAGGAATCCTATCTTAACACATTAACTACTGACTAATATGTGATTAAACTTGAAACTTCAACTATCTAAATTAAAATAATATTTCAGTTACCAGCAACTTGCTCCAAACTGATTAAGAAAGTTTGCAATTGGTGGATCACTGCATGCTTTGACACAGGTACCCTTGAAATTAGATGAGAACACAGAGTTCATTTGCCTCCTACATCGCAGGACCTGCGATGTGGCTATTGCGCACACGTGCATCACGATGATGCTCAAACTGTATATTGTGCAGCTCTACTCATAGGTGTGAATGTGAGAGTGATTGGTTGTTCATCTAAATATGTCCAGGTCATTAATGAAAATGAGAATCAGTTCTCAACTAACCTGGTTAAATAAAGGTTAAAAAAAGGATGTGAAAATAACTGATGGAAAATGTTGCTATGCTCATTCATTTAGTTGGTTTATTTCAGTCTCTGTTGAAATCTCATCAGTTTCTTTTGAATTTGTTGATAGCCTGTGTCTCCCATCAGCCTCATTTGATCCCAGATAAAACTAGTTTTCCTGGTGAACACCCGCCAGAGTTTTGTCCAATCAAAACTAAACGCATTGACCTGTTTGTGCAGAGGCGGCGTCCTGCTCCAAAGGTGGAAATGGGAACCTCCAGCCACAACGACGTGGACCTGAGCTGGATCCCCCAGGAGACGCTCAACCAGATCAGTACGTAGCGCCCGTCCTCCCGCCGCTCTGACCGCCCTCGTAGCATCAGCCGCCGGGGTTTTTTCCTTTGTGTGTCTGTTCTCTTCCTGCTTCAGCTGAATGAACTTTAACCTCCACGGTGCATGGGGTCACTCACTCTTCTCTCTTTTTCCCTCTCTGCCTTCCTCGCTGTCATGTTTCCCTGCGTCTTCAGTGCAGAGTCGCAGAGGTGAGGTCTGCTTCCTGTGTGGACGTTTGACACTCTTCTATTTTTATGCTGCCTTTTTTTTTTTTTCCTTTAGTTATAACTGTCAGTGACACTTAAAATGTATTGAACTTTTTTAAGCTTGTAGTTCAACAGCAGGGGGCACTAGATCCCCACAAAAGTACCTTTTAAAGAACAAACGGTGACAGGCAAAACAAACCCCGCCCCTCTCATGTGCTGTATCTTATTTTGGCATCGATCCAGCTGATGTCAGCATCGACAAATTTCAACCATTATAAGTAAATGAGTAAATCATACCAAATTTGGTTTATAGATTGACAGTGACCACAATAGATTTGATTACATTTTGGGAAAAGAAAGGTCAGACTTCAAATTTTTTTATGAATTTTTAAAATCTTTTTTTTTTTTTTCCCCCATTTACTTATAATGACATTTCAAATGTTTACAGCACCAAAACTATTGGTTGAATTCATACGAAATTTGGTTTATAGGTTGCTAGCAACCCAGAATAGATGTCACCACATTTTGGGAAAAGTCAAAGTGTCAATTTTTTATGAATTTTTTAAGATCTTGTTTTTCTCCCATTTACTTATAATGAGCAATATTTCAAATGTCTATAAAAACATCAATTTCGATTCAATTTACTTCAAACTTCCACATATATAGAGGCAGTTGATATGCTGACATCAGCTGGATCGATGACAAAATAAGCTACAATACACGCGAGGGGCGGGGTTTGTTGTGCCTGATACCATTTGTTACTTGTTTTCTTTGACTCTAAAAGTTGTTATGGTTTGGTTGGTGTTTTTTGGTCTCGTCACATTCTAATACTTTCTTGTCATTAGTTTTCAATGCAGGGGGTGATGGGCAGACTCAAGGCCACAGTAACTCACTACTCCCTCTAGTGGTCACATAAATCCCTCACCCCGTCACTGGAAATAAATTCACTATGTATGTTTGTAATCCAATACATCGGCATCTTTGACAGAATTTCGCATTTCTTTTTTCTGAACACTAATGATAATTTTAGGTAATTTTTTTATATTTGAAAGTAGACATATTATATATAGTCCCTTTTTAAATTTTTAAATAAAAGTCAATTTCTGAAGTGAACTTCCTCTCAAAGACAATAAAATAAAGCCCTGCTGTTCGATATTTGACCTCCTTTATGTTTGTACATAATAAAGCCTTTCGAAGATACAGGATATCGATTTTCACTAAGGTTTCTTTTTTTTTTTCCTCTTTTTTTTTTGACTGATTTGACCCTTGTTTTTTCACTTTGAATGGCGTTTTCTGGAGTGAACGTCTAAGCTGATGGGTGTTGGCATGACTCTGACGATAAAAACAGCTTCCTCGTGTTAACCAACCGCTCAGAAACATCCAAAGCATTACAAACACTTTCCACTCTGTTTTTCCACTGCAAAACGTCTGCTGTTCAACGTACACACACAACATTTTCCAGCATTTCAACATTTCTTGCATGTTATTGTTTCTTTTTTTTCTTTTTTTTTTTCATCAATTTGTTCAATTTTGTTCAATTTTTGTTTTTTTTATTCATCATTTTGCTAAGTTTTAATTTGTTTAAATGATTTTGTTCATTTTATTATTTTGTTCATTTTTGGTCCTTTTTGAAATTATTTCGGTCAGTTTTTTTTTTTTTTTTTTTTTAATAACCGTGTTCCGTTTTTTCAATTTTTGGCTCTTCTTGCTCAGTTTTTTTGACTTTTTTTAAATAATTGTGTTCCGTTTTTGGCTCTCGCTCAGTTTTTTGTTTCTTTTTTGTAATTGTCTTCTGTTTTTTCCATTTTTGGCTCTTCTTGCTCAGTTTTGTTCTTTTTTTATAAATGTCTTCTGTTTTTCCATTTTTGGCTTTTACTCAGTTTTGTTCTCTTTATAAATAATTGTCTTCTGTTTTTTCCATTTTTGGCTCTTCTTGCTCAGTTTTGTTCTTTTTTTTTTTTTTTTATAAATAATTGTCTTCTGTTTTTTCCATTTTTGGCTCTTCTTGCTCAGTTTTGTTCTTTTTTTTTATAAATAATTGTCTTCTGTTTTTTCCATTTTTGGCTCTTCTTGCTCAGTTTTGTTTTGTTTTTTTTTAATAGATAATTGTCTTCTGTTTTTTTCCATTTTTGGCTCTTCTTGCTCAGTTTTGTTCTTATTTTTTTCATAAATTGTCTTCTGTTTTTTCCATTTTTGGCTCTTCTTGCTCAGTTTTGTTATTTTTTTTTATAAATAATTGTCTTCTGTTTTTTCCATTTTTGGCTCTTCTTGCTCAGTTTTGTTATTTTTTTTTTTTTATAAATAATTGTCTTCTGTTTTTTCCATTTTTGGCTCTTCTTGCTCAGTTTTGTTTTTTTTTTTTTTTTTATAAATAATTGTCTTCTGTTTTTTCCATTTTTGGCTCTTCTTGCTCAGTTTTGTTTTGTTTTTTTTAATAGATAATTGTCTTCTGTTTTTTCCATTTTTGGCTCTTCTTGCTCAGTTTTGTTTTGTTTTTTTTAATAGATAATTGTCTTCTGTTTTTTTTTCCATTTTGGCTCTTCTTGCTCAGTTTTTTTTTTTTTTTTTTATATAAATAATTGTCTTCTGTTTTTTCCATTTTTGGCTCTTCTTGCTCAGTTTTGTTTTTTTTTTTTTAAATAGATAATTGTCTTCTGTTTTTTCCATTTTTGGCTCTTGCTCAGTTTTGTTATTTTTTTTTATAAATAATTGTCTTCTGTTTTTTTCCATTTTTGGCTCTTCTTGCTCAGTTTTGTTCTTTTTTTGTAGATAATTGTCTTCTGTTTTTTCCATTTTTGGCTCTTCTTGCTCAGTTTTGTTTTGTTTTTTTTAATAGATAATTGTCTTCTGTTTTTTTTCCATTTTTGGCTCTTCTTGCTCAGTTTTGTTCTTATTTTTTTCATAAATTGTCTTCTGTTTTTTCCATTTTTGGCTCTTCTTGCTCAGTTTTGTTTTTTTTTTTTTTATAAATAATTGTCTTCTGTTTTTTCCATTTTTGGCTCTTCTTGCTCAGTTTTGTTTTGTTTTTTTTAATAGATAATTGTCTTCTGTTTTTTTTCCATTTTTGGCTCTTCTTGCTCAGTTTTTTTTTTTTTTTTTTTATATAAATAATTGTCTTCTGTTTTTTCCATTTTTGGCTCTTCTTGCTCAGTTTTGTTTTTTTTTTTTAAATAGATAATTGTCTTCTGTTTTTTCCATTTTTGGCTCTTGCTCAGTTTTGTTATTTTTTTTTATAAATAATTGTCTTCTGTTTTTTCCATTTTTGGCTCTTCTTGCTCAGTTTTGTTTTTTTTTTTTTATAAATAATTGTCTTCTGTTTTTTCCATTTTTGGCTCTTCTTGCTCAGTTTTGTTTTGTTTTTTTTAATAGATAATTGTCTTCTGTTTTTTTTTCCATTTTTGGCTCTTCTTGCTCAGTTTTGTTCTTATTTTTTTCATAAATTGTCTTCTGTTTTTTCCATTTTTGGCTCTTCTTGCTCAGTTTTGTTTTGTTTTTTTTTATAAATAATTGTCTTCTGTTTTTTTCCATTTTTGGCTCTTCTTGCTCAGTTTTGTTTTGTTTTTTTTAATAGATAATTGTCTTCTGTTTTTTTTCCATTTTTGGCTCTTCTTGCTCAGTTTTGTTCTTATTTTTTTCATAAATTGTCTTCTGTTTTTTCCATTTTTGGCTCTTCTTGCTCAGTTTTGTTTGTTTTTTTTTATAAATAATTGTCTTCTGTTTTTTCCATTTTTGGCTCTTCTTGCTCAGTTTTGTTTGTTTTTTTTAATAGATAATTGTCTTCTGTTTTTTTTCCATTTTTGGCTCTTCTTGCTCAGTTTTTTTTTTTTTTTTTTTTTTTTTATAAATGTCTTCTGTTTTTTCCATTTTTGGCTCTTCTTGCTCAGTTTTGTTTTTGTTTTTTTTTTTTTATAAATGTCTTCTGTTTTTTCCATTTTTGGCTCTTCTTGCTCAGTTTTGTTCTTCATATCTCTATAGTCCAACACATTGGTTTCTTTGGCAGAACTTCAGACGTTCCTTCTAAACCC
The DNA here is from genome assembly GCF_902148855.1 of Sphaeramia orbicularis. Lineage (NCBI taxonomy): Eukaryota > Metazoa > Chordata > Actinopteri > Kurtiformes > Apogonidae > Sphaeramia > Sphaeramia orbicularis. The sequence goes on along the minus strand of NC_043976.1, from coordinate 41,834,277 downwards.
TCACCCTGGTAGTTACCGTGAACGGTCCAACCCGTCCCAGCCCAGTGTCCCGTCCTCTCAGACAGAATGTGGTTATGGTGTTTACAGCAGAATCTTTATTCACACTGATGTCTCTCTCTTCCAGACAAGGCCTCTCCGAGACGATCCCCTCGCAAAAGGATCCAGAAGCGCTCGGCCGGCTCGGACGAGTGACGGGCGCCCCGACCACGCCGCCCAACGCCCGACCTTCACCCCGCCCGTCTATGCAGGAGCAGGGCCGTGAGCGTGGAACGAGCGCACCCCGGCCTCTCCTCACAAACTTTACCCAGTGCCAAGCACAGCGACGGCTCGCTCTCTACTTTCAGCTTCAACACTGTCCGTCACACTGTCGCTAAGCCCCGTTTTATTACTGTTTTCTGACGCTGTCACACGAGGGCCAAGGTGGAAGGTTCACCCGGGCGCAGGTGTGTTGGCCTTCAAAAGGACATTCTCCCCCACAGGGTTTTTTTTTTTTTGGTTTAAATCAGGGGTGTCAAACATACGGCCCACGGGCCAAAACCGGACCTCCAAAGGGTCCAATCCAGCCCGACCAGAATTTACACTGAAGACATTAACAATCCAGGATGTGAAACTCATTTAGTTCTGGTTCCACATACAGACCAATGTGATCTAAAGTGGATCGGACCAGTAAAATACTCTAATAATATTCTGTAAATATCAAAAACTCCAAATGTTATTTGTTTTAGTGTAAAATTCCATGAAAATATTGACATTTAAACTATCCTTTCACACAAATGTGAAAAAGCTGAATAAATAAGAACAACCTGAAATGTGTTAAGAGAAGTATAATTTGATCAATATTCTACCTGTTAATGCATGTTTTGTGTATTTGTAGATCCGCTGTGATCTATGTTATAATGCACATACGTAAATGATGAACTGAGACGTAATATTGTTAAAATTGGAATTATTTTCAAGAAATGATGATCACATTTTTTAAAAGGACGGTTTGTAGTTGTAAGCATTTTCATGATGTCAGTTTTATTTGTTGCACTAAAATAAAGAGAAAAACTTGAAGGTGCCATTATTTATAAGTAAATCTGCTATTAATTTACTGGTCTGACCTGTTTGAGATCACACTGGTCTGAATGTGGAACCTGAACTAAAATGAGTTGGAAAGCCCTGGTTCTGTTTTTGTTCGACAAAAAACTCTAACTCTTTGATTCATCAGAGCGATTAAAATGTCTGAAATATCCTCGGTCTTAATTGTCAACATACTTTTCTTTCCTGAGTCTTCTGTGACGTGAACAGCTGCTGTTTGGACAAAACAATGATTATAATGAGGCTGAGATTTGTGAATGTTGGGACATTTCATAGACGAGTTTGGTGAGGATCATGAGACGCAGCAGTTTTACTCTGGAGTCGGACGGTGACAAAGGCAGCGTCTCGAGTTTTTTTTAATTTGTTATTTTTGTGCTTCTTTAACTCTACAGATCTCCAGTTTTCACGCACTAGGTTTTGTTTTATTCTGTCAAACTGCAGGTGCTCTGCGCCGTCCTTTCTCATAAAACTTCAGCAGATAAAGATCTAACCAGAAAATTTAGATTTGACGTGACACTTTGAAGATGCGCTGAGACTGTTCCTTTCCTTTTTTTTTTTTTTTTGAAAGTCTGATTTCTGAAGTTTTGGGCAGTTGAACGGTTCCAAACGGGCGTAACGAGGTGTTTTTTTTTTTTTAAGGTTTAGATTCACCCGTTTACGCTCAGATCTGCGGATGAGAGCGTGGAGTCGACAGACGATCAAATCATGGATGAAACCCGCCCTTTAACCCCGACGCCCTCCATTTATAAACCTGTTAAACGATGGGTCAACATTGGATCAGTTCATCTTCATAAAAACAGGAAATGAACTCGTTCTGTGCCGGGGTTTGGACACTCTCTCCTGAAGCAGCTCCTCAAAAATCAAATCATTCACACATCGATAGGTTTATATATATTTTTGTTGTTTTTTGATTGTAAAATGTTGAACTGGCCGAAGCACTGGTGTAAATACTGGCTGATATGGATGCAGACGTGAAAGCAAAAAGCTAATTTATTTGAGTGACAGATCAGGCATACATGTGGGTGGGTTTGTATACTGTATTTCTTGGTTTTACCACTAGGGGGCATCACTCTGCAGGCCTGAAACCCTTTTTTTGTGGACTGCAGAGTTGTCATGTAAACTTTTGTGGTGTGACTGACCTCAGCCTGGATTTGAGCGATCCAGATCCGAGGCCATTTCACAGACGTGAACCAACGTCATCCGGGGTTTTTGTTTTTTTGTTTTGTTTTTTTCTAAAGATGGGGCTGTCATTCACCGATACGAGCTTTTACTTTATTTGCTTTTAAATGTGCAGGAAATAAAGTTTGATGATTTGCTGTAGGAGGCATCTCCGTCATCGTCTTATTCATTTCTTTTAAATGTTGAAACGTTGATTAATATGAAGGAGGATGAAAAAAATAGACCAACTTCAGGAACAGAGTCATAATATTTCAATAATAAAGATGGAGAAAAGTAAAAAAAAAAATGAATACGATGATCAATTTCACATGTGAACGCTGGGAGTTTGACTGAATCCAAGTCCATATTTGTAAAGCACTAAAATGTAATTTAAGATGAAGCTCTTCTTCTTTTCTTAACACATTGTCAGACAGTTAATCTCACTTTTTTCTGCCTTTAAGACTTTATTCTCCAAAGACTGACATTATTCTCATTATCTTTAATTTTCAGTGTAAGTATGATCCTCTCGTAAATCAAAGTTAAAATGCATCAGTATTGACTCTCACTAGAATTAGGTGGAGTCTGTTCTAATGGGGTCGAGCCCATTCACATTAAAACACTTCATATTTCTGAAACCTGTCATATAGTTAGAATTTCACTGACCCTCATCATAAGCTTTGTATGCATTAGATTTTTAGTTTATAGTAGATTTTATTATCATTACAGTGAGTCCATTTCTACCAGAACATGCTTTGTTAGAAGTCCTCTATGACACTGGATGGATTAAAGGATTAAAAAGTGCAATAATAAATTGATAAAGAGAACGGAGGGCGCTATTTAGAGAAGTACATTCATGGAGAAAATATGGATGTGATCTGAGAATAAAGCTGTGAATGTCAAGGAAAAAATACTGTTTTGAGGTTTAACGTACATTTATGAGAAAAGAAGCTCAAAGTGTATGGGAGTAAATATTCTACAATTAAAAAGTCTTAAATTTATTAGAAATAACTTGTAAAAACAGACATTTTACTGATCACCTCCGCCAGGGGGTACTGTGATCACTTTGAGTGTTTGCATGCGTGTTTGTTTGTTAGCAAGATAACTCAAGTTCTGGACAGATTTTCACAAAATTTTCAGCAAATGTTCATACTGGCACAAGGAAGAAATGATTACATTTTGGTGGTGATCGGGGGTGGGGGGGCCCCACTGATCGGCCTTGGCGGAGGTCTGCGCTCTCCGAGTACTTTTCTAGAAAAGACAGCGCAGACCTCCGCCAAGGCCGATCAGTGGGGCCCCCCCACCCCCGATCACCACCAAAATGTAATCATTTCTTCCTTGTGCCAGTATCAACATTTCCTGAAAAATTTCCTGAAAATCCGTCCAAACTTTCTGAGTTATCTTGCTAACAAACAAACACTGGGGAGGGGGGGCAGATCTGTCTTGGCAGAGGTCTGCACTCTCTGAGTGCTTTTCTTGTCTTGTTTTGTTTTCTGTTTCTGTCTGGATGCCAGTGCCATCCAACTTTCATTACCACCACCCCCCCCCCCCCCCCCCCCCCCCCCCCGCCCCAAGGGCAGGCAAGGGCTATTGTGTTTGGTTCAGTTGGTTTGTTTGTTAACACTTTAGCAGCAAAACTCTTAGTTTAATTCATACCAAACTGGGTTTATATGTTGCCAGTGACTCAGAATAGTTATTACATTTTGGGAAAAATAGGTCAAAGTTTCAATTTTTTATGAATTTTTAAATCTTTTTTTCCCCCCATTTACTTATAATGGCCGACTTTTCACATGTCTGTAGCAGCAAAACTATTGGTTGAATTCATACTAAATTTTGTTCATAGATTGCCAGTGTCATTACATTTTGAGAAAAGTTGGTCAAAGTTCAAATTTTTTATGAATTTTTAATTTTTTTTCCCCCCGTTTGCTTATAATGGGCGAAATTTCAAATGTCTCTAAAAACATCAATTTTGTTTCAATTCACTTCAAACTTGGCACATATATAGAGGCAGTTGATATGATGACATCAGCACACACACACAGACATGATGACTGGATGGATGCCAAAAAAAAGCTCCAATATGTGTGAGGGGCGGGGTTTGTTGTATCTGGAACCACTTGTTTTTTCAGCCTTTATTTTAACTTTATTTTATATAATAACAGCATTGAACTGAGTCCCAATTTTCTTGTTTTTTTTTTTCTTCGTGTTCCATCATTTTCTACCTAAGAGGCAGAATGAACCATGTAGATCCAGCTCACAGTAACTATTAATGATAGAGCGTCAGAGAACAAGTAACTATCAATTTAACAGTGAAATAAATGAAAACAGGGGTGTCCAACATATGGCCCGTGGACCAAAACTGGGCCTCCAGAAGGGTCCAGTCCTGCTCATTTCAGTGAAGTTGTGAAATGCAAAAATTACACTGAAAATATTAGCACTTAAGGATGTTAAAATCATTTTAGTTCAGGTTCCACATTCAGAACAGTGTGATCAACAATGTGAAAATAAAAGGACAGACAACATTAATGACACAAAATAATGGTATAGCATGTCATTTTAGACCTGATTTCTACACCTTACATTATCTATTATTTTATTTGTATATTCTACTACTTTTGTGGAGCTAAGACTTTGTAAAACATAAATCAAAAAGGAACAAACTTTAATGAAAATGAACAAAATTACAATGAAAATAAACAAAATAATCAAGGAAAACTAGGCGGGACAGTGAGCAAATTAATGTTCTATCAAAAATGAACACAATTAGACATTTATCTACACTTACCTGTTATTTGAATCACATATTTCACTACTTTTGTGAAGCTCAGACTTTATTATCATTATTATTTTAACACCAAAACACTTCGTCCACATGAGTGAAGGTGTGTTTTCACCACAGATTTGAACATTTTCATTCATCTGACTTCAGATTCTCTTATGAATATAAATTATGTAACTGAAGCCTATTTTTGAACAGGGACAGAAACAGGCCTCAGTTCCATGAAGCTCAGACTGTCCTGAACATTCAGATGTAAAACACTGGTGTATCGTGTTGTGTTCAAGTCCCTTAAAAAGATGAATTTAGTAAAGTCTGTCAAAACGGAGGGAAAACCCTTGGAGCTCTGAGGGTTAATAAAGAATTATGGTTCAATTCTAAAACTATTTTCTATTGTAAATGGCTCCTGATTAGTTGTATTGATTGTTTTGGAATTTCTCTGTTTATTAATGATGCTTATGAAGTATTTTATATTTAGTTCAATTTTTTATAGGGAAAAATTATTTGGTAATAAAATCTTCATAATGCAACATATTTTATCCCTTTAACGACCCAGTTTTGTTTGAATAGAGAAATTTTTCATGATACTTATCCTCTAGTTTTACCTTTCAGGCACAACAGTTGTTTTTTTTTCTATTATTTGATTTTTTGTTTGTGTATTGTTTATTATTATTATTATTATTATTATTATTATTATTATTATTGTTGTTGTTGTTGTTGTTGTTGTTATTTTCGTTTGTCTTCCATATGTTTTGTATTATGTCTGTCTCTGAAATTAATTAAAACTAGTTTTTTTTTTAAAATAAACTTTATTAACAAACCACAACGAGAAAATCAAACATTACAGACAATATTAAAAATACAACAAAAAGACAACAGTTGGTGCATTCTTGGTGCATTCTTGGTGCATTCTAATGTTTGTTAGTTTTTTTAGTTTATCAGGGAAAATGTATTAAAATAAACTTTGGATTCATCAATGACGATTTTAAGTTTGGAACTTTTTAAAAAAAGAAATTTATAACTATGAAATTTCCCTACTAAATTAAAAAGTCTGATTATAAAGGATTTTTCCCACTCTGTGCAGTCCAAATGTGTAACTACTTTCTTATGTCATTTCAGTGGAGCTGGTTAATTTAGGAAAAGATGTCATTTGTCAGATGGGCCCAAAAAGAAAGAAAATAAGTTCAATAACAGAATAAATGAATAAGTGTTTCTGAGTCTCGTTTACAGAATGGATTCGTATTTTCAATATCTTTATTTTCAACACTATAGGTTGGTTGGATATATGTTATGTTCTATCACAGGGGTGTCAAACTCATTTAGTTCAGGGGCCACATTCTCCCCAGTAAGATCTCAAGTGGGCCGGGCCAGTAAAATAATAACAGTGACAAAAGTAAAATTAAGTTATCTCAATGTTTACATCTATAAAGTTTCCTTAAAAACCTGAATAACATGGACAACTTGAAATGTCTCAAGAAAAACAGGTGCAATTTTAAATATTTTCTGCCTCAGTTTATCAGTTTATCATTTACACATGTGCGTTACAACTTACTTTACAATTACAAAAACACAAAATATTTACTAACAGGCAGAATATTGGTAAAATTGCACTTAAATCTCTTAAGACATTTCAGGTTGTTCATATTTATTCAGGTTATTCACATTTTTTGAAAAAGGAAAGTTTGTCAATACAAACATTTTCATGTAATTTTCCTTTTTTTTTTGCACTAAAATGACGAGAAACTTTGCGGTTGTCATTATTTATAGGTTGCTACAATAGTGTTTTACTGGATTGACCTACTTGATATTCTATTTGTCTGTATGTGGAACCTGAATTAACCCTTTCATACATAGAGGTCACTCCAGTGGACAGTTCTTCTCCAGCTGTTCTCTTGTATATTCATGGGTTTTATTGTTTTTGTTCCATATCACTTACGCACTTATGCATCATCCCATACAGTGCATTTCATACCGTTACTGTAACTATGCTGTTCTTGATAAACCTAATCTGCAGTGACATGTTTTAGTGTAAATCAACAAACAAAACAGTTTTGTTTTTTGGGTTTTTTTTTTGCATATTATCTCCATGAAATGAATAATAACTAGTATTAGAGTATTTTAAATTTGTGGGAAAACATCTGATTAGCAGCATTAAAAATGTTCTTATTGCATACTTTTCCATATCACTTTCTGATATTAGGTTTTAAACACATGTTTCTTTGCTTGAAAAAATAAATGCATGGGGTCCGGCTGAGTGGACAGTTTTGTAACTCCTTAAAAAAAGATAAAATAAATAAATAAATAAATTGCATGTTTTTTTCATGCCTAAAGAGCAATAAAAAAAACCCCACAAATATTGTGACCAAGGTTCTCATAATTGCATGAAAGGGTTAAAATGATTTTGACATCATTGATTGTTTATATCTTCAGTGTAATTTTTGCTTTTCACAAATTCATCCCTGGGCTATTCTATAATAACACTGGGTTACAAAAAAATGTTTTTTGCAAGTTGTCTAGGTTTTTTCAGCTGAATTAGGACCATTTTGCACCGCTAAATCCAAAAATGACATCTGTTTTTCTCAATCAGGTCAGGTTTTTTTGCTAATTTGATTTTGAAAAATTTAATCTTCTCACAAAATATATAATTAATACCAAAATAAGATTGGTAAGCACACTTTATGAAACTTGTGACTTGATTCCTGTTAGGTACAATGGTGTATTCACCGCAGATGGAGCAGAATACGTCAGGCTTATTTTTGCAAGATCTTCTAGTCGAAGCCATTTCATTCACCTGTAATATTAAAAAAAACATTAATCATAAATTGGCAGAAGTAAAATCTTCAGAACTCGTTTATTGCAAGAAATATGAAAGAATTTTGTATCATATGATGTGAAAATGCCCATAAATGTAAGCAAAAATGTTAAAAAGCCAATATGTAGCATAGTTCAGAAAGTTGACCTGATTGAGCAAAATTAATGTGATTTTTGGATTCAGCACACCAAAATGATCCTAAATCAGCTCAAAAAACTTAATACATTTGTTGTTGACCAGTGTAATATGTCTTTTCTTCTGAATCATCTGAGGCCAAAGGATGCAGGTGACACAGACAAGACTCCACCCACACCTTCCTGACGTCACTGTGAGCGCGGCCACGACCCTCGGACATTGCGGAACCGTACTGTGCACGCGGAAGAGGAAGACGACATTTGTGATCGACATGGAATTATTTTCCTGATAAAAGTGTGTGAAACTATTAAACTACAGGTATGGAGAGTTCTGTCGTCTATTTTATCTTTAGTTTGAAACATTTTCTCGAGTGCTTTAACAGTTTTAGTTCCATTTTCACCGTAATGAACCGACTAGTTTTAGTTCTGTGTAGTTTTAGTGTGAGTTTATTCAGGTTTTTTAAGGAAAACCGTTGATTTATAAAAGCTGAGAACGAGGGCTGGAAGAATGAAGGACATACAGATGACTTTACAAAACAACTGATTTGTCGAATACAAGGAATTTTGTCATTTAAAAAAAAAAATTCTGTTTGTCATTTAGAGAAAACGGAACCTGTACCCACAGTTCTGTTTTAGGTTTATCTGTTTTTATTTAGTTTTCCTATTTTTAACATTCAACTGCTTGTTTTTACTCTTAAGTTTTGCTATTTTAACTTCTTTGCATAAGTTTTTTTTAAAACCGTATTTTAACCGTTTTTTTGTTTTTTGTTTTTTTTCCTACTTTATTTGGTTTTGGAATCAAGTTAATTAATCCTTGCTTCATTGTAGTTGACTTCCTGTTTTGTGGGTCATGTGACTGCTGGACTCTGAGTTCTATGTGCTGTGGCTGATTCTTCTTCCAGGCTGAAGTTCACACAGTGAATGTGGATGAAGAGGACACAGCTCCGTCCACAGCGTCTGGTCTTCTAAGGGGGGGTTGTCCATAAAGGATCCTCCAGGAGGCGTTGGTGAACGAGGACCTTCTGATCCACAGTGAGTCAATCACAGAGTTTTTAATAGTTTTTATCTCAGACTTTATTTCAAGCAGCGTATGACTGTCAACACAATTTTTTTCAGATTTGTAAAACCTCAGTTCTTATCACTAATCCATTAGTCTTTCTGTGCTTACACACCTGAATCACTTCCCTCACGGTGAACAACTTTGAAGATGACTCCGTCATAAACACAGTCCACTTGTTTACAGAACAAACCCAAACGTCACTCAGGTCTTTTCAGAAAGGTTGTTTCAAAGTGCATTGTGGGAATGGGAATTCCACACAGCAGCAATTTCTTTGTCTCTTTCTGAGAGCTGAACCCAAATGTCACCTTTACCTTCATCCACCGACTAGACTTTCATTAAAACAGCCCTGGTGGACTGTAGAGTTTTACGTTGCAGTGATCTGGCTCGTTTTCTTCCAGAATCTGTGAGAAACTGCGTTCACTTCCCACAATGCACTTCATGACAATATTTCTGAAAAGGCCCAAGTGACGTTTGGGTTTGTTATGTAAACAAGTGGACTGTGTTTATGATGGAGTCATTTTCAGAGTTGTGGAACCACTTGTTCTAAATTTGTTCATGTCCTCAGAAAGAGGAGGAGGAGTCCTGGTCCTGAGGTGGACCCACAGTCCTGTTCTTTGTGCCTGAAGGTCCTGACTGATCCAGTCTGGACCAGCTGTGGACACTGGTTCTGCAGAGAGTGCATCAGTTCATACTGGGACCAGTCTGGTCCATCAGGAGACTCCTCCTGTCCCCAGTGTGGAAAAAGATTCAGAACCGGAGCCAGAACTGGAACCGGACTGCAGATGGACAGAACTGTACAAGGTAAGACTGTAATTCTGTTTAAAGATGTCATCAGTCCTGAAAACATGTCTACTCACTGACTGTGTTTCAGTTTAAGTCACATTTTTGTAGCATTAGAAAGATCTACATTTTCATGTGTATGTTCTTATTAAACTGCATAAAAAGAGGAAACATCAAAGGGTTTAATTCTAAGAAAAATCTCATCATTATGAAACAGTAATATTTATGTGAATATAAAGTCTGAACACATCCTCAGCTCATCATCGTCTTTATAGAACATGTGCTTCTGAAAAATAAATAAAACTACAATGTAAAAAGGAATCAAATCCAATATACTGAGGTGGGTCCAGTTCAAATATTAAACTGATAGTATGGATGAATATGAAATGTATCAGATATCTTCACTACACTGGACGAATACGACAGCACTTTATTCTATTTGCTTTTTGTTTTCCTTCTATTTGACATTAATGTTTGGATGGAAACGTCAGCATCGTTTTCAGTAGATTCCATTTGACTAGACTTAACTTTTCTATTCTGAGATACCAACACAGTCATGAACTAGTATGTGTTATTCTGTTTGTCTTTGTGAATAAAATGTGTTTTCATGTAAATTTACTCTAATTCTTTGTGATTTAATTGTATAACGTCAGGTCAGGACATATTCACATAGTGTCACAGCTTTTATCACTTTTATAGTTTTTTTGGGTGAAATACTGTAGAATTCCAGCCTGTTTTAAACCCGACCTGGTGAGTGTTGTTCCCTCAGTGGTTCATTCAGGGTTAGACTTTGTGTTTGTTGTCACTGTTAGGGAGCTGAAGGGATGAAAATGGTGCCACTGTCCAAATACTTCATGATCCAACTGTGTTTATTTAAAGTGTTTGTATTTTGTGTTTTCAGATGAACATAAGCTCAGTCTGAGGAGCAGGTGTGAACGTGTGACTGAAGGAAGTGATGAAGAAGGAAGTGGAACCCAACTAAAGCAGATCTTCACTGAGCTCTACATCACAGAGGGACAGAGTGAAGACGTTAATACCCAACATGAGGTGAAGACGCTGGAGACAGCTTCCAAGAAGAAGACCATCCAAGACAAAAGAATCAGATGTCAGGACATCTTCAAAGCCCTACCCGACCAGCAGAACCCCATCAGAGTGGTTCTGACCAACGGCGTCGCTGGAGTTGGAAAAACCTTCTCGGTGCTGAAGTTCACTCTGGACTGGGCAGAGGGTTTAGAAAACCAGGACGTCAGTCTGGTGGTTCTGCTGTCCTTCAGAGAGCTGAACCTGGTCAGAGATGAGCAGTACAGTCTGCTGACGCTGCTCCGTGTTTTCCATCCAACATTACAGAAGGTCACAGCAGAGCAGATCAGCGTCTGCAAACTTCTGTTCATCTTCGACGGCCTGGATGAAAGCAGACTTTCACTGGACTTCCACGACTGTGAGGTGGTTTCAGACGTCACTCAGAAGAAACCAGTCAACGTGCTGTTGACCAACCTCATCAAGGGGAACCTGCTTCCATCAGCTCTCATCTGGATAACTTCCAGACCTGCAGCAGCCAATCAGATCCCTCCTTCATGTGTGGACAGGGTAACAGAAGTCCGAGGCTTCACCACCGACGTCCAGAAGGAGGAGTACTTCAGGAGGAGATCCAGTGATGAAGATCTGTGCAACACAATCATCTCACACATCAAGACATCCAGGAGCCTCCACCTCATGTGTCAAATCCCAGTCTTCTGCTGGATCAGTTCTATGGTTCTGGAGCACATGTTGACTTCAGACCAGAGAGAAGAGCTGCCCAAGACCCTGACCAACCTGTACTCACACTTCATCATGGTCCAGACAAAGAGGAAGAAGAACAAGTATGAAAAAGGAGGTGAGATGGAGCTGACGGAGGCTGACAGGGAAGTTCTTCTGAAGCTGGGGAGGCTGGCGTTTGAACAACTGGAGAAAGGAAACATCATGTTCTACCAAGAAGACCTGGAGCAGTGTGGTCTGGACGTCACAGAGGCCTCGGTGAAGTCAGGAGTTTGTACCGAGATCTTCAAAAGAGAGAGTGGACTCTTCCAGAAACCACTGTACACCTTTGTACATCTGAGTGTTCAGGAGTTTCTGGCAGCAGTTTACATCTACCACTGTTTGACCAACAACAACACAGAAGTAGTGATGAGGTTTCTGAGAGGAGGAGGAGAAGAAAAAGTAGAAGAAGAGGTTTATTTGATTCTTTAATTGTATTGATTTTTAAAAAAGAAGTCTTTATTAAATTGTATCTATTTAAATCATAGTGTTAAAAATTAAACTTATTTTTAATTATTTTATTGATCTTATCTTAATATTTTCAACATTATGTTTTTATATCCTTTTTGTCTTTTAGGAGTATGACCATAATTCAACACTCGATGTCTTCCTAAGAAAGGTCATGGAAAAATCCCTCTCCAGTAAAAATGGCCACCTGGATCTGTTTGTTCGTTTCCTTCATGGTCTTTGTCTGGAGTCCAACCACAGACTTTTTGGAGATCTGCTGGGTCAAACAGAGATCAGCTCAGAAACCGTAGACAAAGTCATCAAAAACCTGAAGAAGATGAATACTAAGAATATCTCTCCTGACAGAAGCATCAACATCTTCCACTGTCTGATGGAGATGAACGACCACTCAGTCCAACAGAAGGTCCAAGAGTTCCTGAAGTCAGAGAACAGGTCAATGAAGAGACTCTCTGAGATCCAGTGTTCAGCTCTGGCCTACATACTGCAGATGTCTGAGGAGGTTCTGGATGAGTTGGATCTGAAGAAGTACAACACATCAGATGAAGGACGACGTAGACTGATTCCAGCTGTGAGGAACTGCAGAAAGGCTGAGTAAGTACTGATGTGAATATTAACATTATTCACCTGTGTAGTGATTCATCACCCTGATGAGGAATCGATCACGGAACCATGGAGAAGGAAAAATAAATGTTCTGTCACATCTACTTTTTCAGTCTCTCTTGGTGTGGGCTCTCAGACATTCACTATGAAGTCGTGGCCTCAGCTTTGAAGTCCAGTCCTTCCCATCTCACAGAACTGAACCTGAGTGGTAATGACATGAAGGTTCCAGTTGTGGAGGTTCTATGTTCTGGACTGGAGAGTCCAAACTGCAGACTGGAGACTCTGAGGTCAGTCCAATGTGTGTCTACTGATGAGATCTTTTGTCTTTTTCTGTTTAAATCCTGACGTTCACTGTTCTCCATTTGTCTGAGCCGTTGTAAATGTTAAACAGGTCATTTTATTATTTCAATAGAAGATTCAGTTCTGTTTGTCCATAATTCATACATTACTGAGGCTGACATCTATAGAAACCAACAGATTGTTCATCATCTAATTGTTTAAGAGTAAAACATTGAGTAAACAGACCTGAATGATTGAGGAATGGAGCTGCTTCCTCTTGGACTGCAGAGTCCAAACTGCAAACAGGACTCAGTTCACAGATTCTCCACTCAGGTTCTACAGCTTCATCTGGTTAAATCAGTAACTTTGCTTTTTTCTGGGTTTGAGGTAAATCTTTGTCATCGTAAATGATTAAACAGTATTTTCTCCATTTTTTGAGCAGTGACAAGTGACACTTGGATGAATTTAATTTGTTCATAATTAATACAGGGTTGAATCTGAAATCTGTAAAACCAAATCAAAACAACATCCCCTTTTGTAATTGATCAAACTGTAACTTTTACTGTTATTTCTTTGGTTTCAGCTCATTTCAGTGTTTTCAAAGAACAGAAAAAGAATCAAGGATGAGTAATATTTGTATGACATATGTTTGAAGAAGGGTTCTGATCTGGTTCTGCTTGTTAACTCATGTAAATGATAATTAAAGTGTAACTTTGGCCGTTAGCGTTCTGAGTCGACCTCTACCTTCGATGTGACTCCGATGGAAAGACGATGAGACGGAGGTGATGAGGGTGTGAATGTCCAGGTGTAGATGTGGGACTGAAGTAGTTCAGGGACATCCCAGTGAGTGGGATCCAGTCTGGTGGTGTTGAACAGAGCCATAGAACTACTTCAGTTCCCTGTTGGAAAAGCAGCAGGATTTGTCTCATTTCAACTGAAAGACAAGTTGACTGAACAGCTGTGATTTTTATTATTAATGTAAATATCCTGACGTGGAGTCGTACTAAATGTTCTACTGTTTCATCATCACGGTGTGAAGACTCAAGGTTTTAAAAGAGAAAATGTTGAGTTACTTTCACCTACAAAATGCACAATATTATAGATTTGTAGATTTTTATGTGTATTTTTTTTATTTTTTTACCAGCGTTGGTTTTATTTCTTTACAGTTCAATCATAGAAATCAGTTTATTCCTTTGAAAATACACGTGTTGGTGTAAAATATAACTGAAATGTAATGGACCAGACTGAAAACAACAAAAGTGATTCAGACACAAGAATGTGATGGAATAAACAAAGTGATTAGGGGTGTGTATCAGCGAGAATTGGCAATATGATACAAATCACAACACTAGGATCACGCTACAGTATATTGTGATATATCACGATAATGTTAACAAGGCGATATTTTTTTGTTTTCTGTTTTTTTAAGAGCAGTATTTTCTGGAAAAACTGAATTACACCAGAAATATGCACAAATACCAAACACATTTTTATTTGATCAGAACAGGATCTAAGGCTATATCACAAAACTTTCCTCTTTAAACAGTTAAAGTGCAGGATTTGGATAAATAAAGTTTTAACATGTGGCTTTACCAATACAAAGAAACCACACAAATAAATAAAAAATGTTTTACAGACATTACAGTTTAAGATCCTGCTTCAATGTTCATCTTCTATTAGTTGTGAAAAGAATGCATAGTGTTCAGTCCCTGAATCATCCAACATCAGAACATTATTTTTGTGCAATCCCAATAAAAAAACTAATATCTGCCTCTTTCAGACAGTAAAAAGTGCTTTTAGGATGTTTGAAATAACCATTGTTTAACAAAACAGCGTTATCAATTAAAAAAAACTACATGTATGACCTGCAGTATCATAATACTACTTTTGTCGTAAACAAACAACAGAGCGAAGTACCCATGTGAATATAGAAATAAAAGAGCATGATAAACAAAAAAGAAAAATGAACTTCTGCCATGTCTGCATTTGAATAAATACCTAAAATATCGATACAGTACTTTTTAATATCGATACAGTATCGTGAAGTGAAATATTGCGATACCGATATTTTCTTCCACCCCTGAAAGTGATCGTTGTATTATTCAGTTATGATGGCATTTGCGCATGCGTGGCGTCTGTCAAACCGCCGGCGGATCTACTCCTAGAAATCCAGCCTTTTAACTACTTATTTCTTGCCTTTCAACGCTTACTCACTTGAACCTAACCTCTTAACCGTGTCTTTTTAACTTGACGCCATCAATCCAAACCTCCATCAGGACAGGTCAGTATTGTCAGTGGATCCTTACCTCTGGCTGTCACCCATCGCTTCCCGCGCTCTGCCCGGTATCTCGCTGTTTCCACCATGGCGTCATCCTCATCAGCCGGAGATAGTCCTCTTGTCGAAGCCAACAAAACCCTGGTAAAGGCTTACCAAACTATCGCGGATCTCAAAGAGGAAATACTGCGCCTCTCCGCAGAACTCGAGGAGAAAAATGCCCAGCTCTGTGGTTTCTCCAGCCGCCTTCCCACACTGTCCAGTCTGTTTCTGAAAAGCGCAGAGAAGCCTCCTGTGATGATCTCCTGTGATGATACGGTGTTATGGGATCCTTCCTCTGCCTGTTCTCGCCCCCCGTGTTCTACACCCTGGTCTGAAGTGGTGATTCGTGGCCGCAAAAAGAACACGAGCAAAGACTCACCACCGCCGACCATCAGCACATCAAACCGCTTCGGCGTCCTGTCCGTGGAGGACGCTCCGGCTCGTCCCCCCGCGGCTGGTGTGCCCCCCATCCCACCTGGCTCTGTCCCGGAACCGGCTCCTGCTGACTCCGTGGCTGCCACCGAACTGATTACCGGCGACGGTCCTAAAGCCGGTCCTCCTGTGAAGCCGTCGAACAAGGGTCCCCGCTCCTCGGTCCGCTCCTCTGCCCGGCGCCGCCTCCTCCGAGAGGCCGTCCGCCGTCACTCCGACGGTCCACCCGTGGAATGTCCACCTAGAGAGACCAGGAACCCTTCACCTTCAACACTGTCTCCTCGACCACTTTTCCCTCCGACCACCGCTATCCTCGGGGACTCCATCATCCGTCACGTCCGTTTCTTTAACGCCATAACCAGGTGTTTTCCTGGTTCCACCGTCACCTCCATCCTCCATGAACTGCCTCAGCTGCTGCTCTCACTGCCGTCCACCGTTACCCGGATCATAGTTCACGTGGGCTTCAATGACACTTCTCTTCAACAGTCCGAAGTGACGAAGGTTCATTTTAAAAACCTCTTTGATAAACTGAAAAGATCCGGGAAGGCTGTTTTCATTTCCGGGCCCCTCCCCTCCTTTGCCCGTGGTGTGGGCCGTTTCAGCCGACTCCTCAGCCTGAACACCTGGCTCCAGTCCGCCTCTGTTCTGAACGGCTTCAGTTTTATTGATAACTTTAATCTGTTCTGGAACCGCTCCTCCTTCTACAAGTCCGATGGCGTCCACCCCTCTACACTAGGCAGCAGCGTCCTGGCTCAAAACATTCAACACGCTGTCCAGACTAAAACCACTCCCACACCTATGTGACTACGCTCCCCGTCTTCTGCTGCAGTCACCTGCTCCCCCTGCTGGTCACATCAAACATCACCACGTTCAGAGTCTCCTGTACAGTCTGTAGTCAGACTGAATACCACCCCAGCTGATCTCTCCTCCTCTCCCAGCCCCTCACTAATGACAGTTACACCCCTCACTCACACCAGCTCACCTTTGAGGAACAATCTCTCTACTGGTCACCATCCTATTCCTGTTATTTTCGGTTCACGTATGGGGTTTCACACTGCTAAAAGGCATCGTAATATCACCAATCTCCGCCCATTAATATACACCGCAGTCATTGGTGCGTCCTTCTCTATAGGGTTATGGAATTGCCAATCTGCAGTGAACAAAGCAGATTTTATTGCTGCCTATGCCAACCATCACACACTGGACATCCTGGCTCTCACTGAAACCTGGATTACGCCTGAAAACAATGCAACCCCAGCCACACTTTCTATCAGCCACACATTCTCTCATACCTCTCGTCCATCTGGACGAGGAGGTGGTGTGGGTCTGTTAATTTCCAACAAATGGAAACACAATCAACTCCTACCTTCAGTCAAATACAACTCCTTTGAATACCATGCCATCCTAGTGACAGCACCAGTCAAACTTTACATAATTGTCATTTATCGTCCACCAGGGCAACTGGGTGATTTTCCTGATGAGCTTGACACTCTGCTTTCCTCCATCCCAGAGCATGACTGCCCCATGCTAGTCCTCGGTGACATGAACATCCACTTAGACAATCCCAGCTTCTCAGATTTCATGTCACTAATACTCTCTTTTGAGCTACAGCGGGTTTGCAGTCCTCCAACCCACAAAGCTGGTAAAGAGCTCGATCTCATTTTCACCCGAAACTGCATCACAGACGCCCTCACAGTCACACCTTTACACCTGTCTGACCACTATTTCATTCAGTTCAGTGTGTCTCTCCCTGAAAAACACTCTGCTCCCTCCCCCATGGTCTCTTTCCGCCGCAACCTCCGCAATTTGTCCCCCACCCACTTCTCCACTGTCGTAGCCTCCGCTCTCCCTCCCCCCAGCACTTTTTCCTCCTTAGAGGTTAACGATGCCACTGAGTCTCTGTGCTTTACACTTAGCTCCTGTCTGGATAATCTGTGTCCTCTATCTACTAGACCCGCTCGATCCTCCCAGTCCCACCCATGGCTCAATGATAACCTCCGGTCGCTGCGTACCAACCTCAGAGCCGCAGAGAGAAAATGGCACAAAACAAAAAGCTCTTCTGACCTGATCACATTCCAGTCACTATTGGTATCCTTCTCATCCAGTGTCACTGCTGCGAAGAAGGCTTACTATAATAACAAAATTCATTCTGCCACCGACACCAAGAAACTATTCTCAACCTTTAAAACACTACTCAACCCTCCACCTCCACCGCCCACTACTAATCTGGCAGCAGACAATTTTGCTTCATTTTTCACAAATAAAGTGTCTACTATCAGCAGTCAGTTCACTGATCCACCCATAGACTGCACGCCTCCTTCTTCAACATCATCATCATCACACACTGCTTCCTCTCCCCTGACTATGGCTACTACTAACTCAACTGATAAAAGCCCAACTGCGTCATTCCCCTCATTTACTCCCCTCACAGAGAACGAGGTGTCTAAACTCCTTTCCTCTAGCCGTCCTACCACATGCCTGTTGGACCCTATTCCATCCAACCTCTTACAGTCTGTTTCCCCTACTATCACAGCACCAATCACACATGTGATTAATGCTTCACTGACTTCAGGAACATTTCCTACAGTATTTAAACAAGCGCAGGTAACACCACTACTCAAAAAACCTTCCCTCACCCCCACTCAAGTGGAGAATTATCGACCAGTCTCACTCCTCCCATACCTTTCTAAGATCATCGAAAGGGCTGTTTTCAAACAGGTCACAGAATTCCTCTCCCAAAATAACCTCCTGGACATCAACCAATCTGGCTTCAAAATCGGCCACTCCACTGAAACGGCTCTGTTGTCTGTGACAGAAGCCTTGAAAGAGGCTAGAGCAGCAGCCAAGTCTTCAGTACTCATTCTACTGGACTTATCAGCAGCATTTGACACTGTCAATCATGATATCCTGTTATCCATACTCTGGAACATGGGCATCACAGGCCACGCACACTCCTGGTTTCAATCTTACCTTACTGGTCGGTCCTTCAGTGTGTCCTGGCTAGGGCACACATCAGCAGTTCACCGCCTCACCACGGGGGTCCCCCAAGGCTCTGTTTTGGGCCCCCTCCTTTTTGCCATATACACCACCTCACTCGGTCAGATCATCCACTCACACGGCTTCTCATATCATTGCTATGCTGATGATACCCAGCTCTATCTGTCGTTCCCACCTGATGACTCCACAGTCTCAGTGCGGATCTCAGATTGTCTCTCTGACATATCTGCATGGATGAAAGCCCATCACCTTCAGCTGAACCTGTCCAAAACTGAACTGCTGGTCTTCCCAGCTAAGCCAACCATACAGCTGGACACCTCCATCACTATTGACTCCATACCTCTGGCTCCTACCAGTGTAGTACGTAACTTGGGAGTCATGATTGATAATCAGTTGACCTTCACGGATCACGTTGCCTCTGTCACCCGATCATGCCGTTTCACTCTGTTCAACCTAAGAAAGATCAGGCCATACCTAACCGAACAGGCCACCCAGCTCCTGGTGCAGACTATGGTTATCTCCCGTCTTGACTACTGCAATGCTCTTCTAACGGGCCTCCCAGCTTGTGTTGTCAAACCACTACAGATGGTCCAGAATGCAGCAGCGCGTCTGGTCTTCAATCAGCCTAAAAGGGCACATGTCAACCCCTTACTCATTGAGTTACACTGGCTACCCATAGCTGCCCGCATCAAATTCAAATCTTTAATCCTAGCCTACAAAATTCTCCGTGGGTCTGCTCCTGTCTACTTAGGTGCACTAATAAAAGCTTATGTCGCCCCACGACCACTCCGCTCGTCTGGGGAACGTAGTCTGGTGGTCCCCAGACCTTGTACAAGACAATCCAGGCTCTTTTCATGGGTCGTTCCACGTTGGTGGAACGCTCTACCAAGTGCTACAAGAACAGAGTCATCCCTGCCTATCTTCAAGAAGCTCCTGAAGACCCAGCTCTTCCGAGAGCACCTCCTGTCCTAGCACTTTCAAACATTCCATTTTAAATATTCTAATAAGGTTTTTCCCAGGACAACCACAGATTCTTTCACGATTATCTCTGGAGCTGCTGCGGTGGTCCTGCCTCTCCCCTGCCCTCATCATCACCACTCACTTATCCTCAACCGCCTCCATGTGTCTCCCCCTACTCCTCCCTTCTCCCCCTCTCCCCCAGTCCCTATCTCTATCGCTCTCTCTTTTTCCCCTTCTCTACTCTCTCTCTTTAACCCCAACTGGTCAAGGCAGACGGCCATCCTCCAGGAGTCTGGGTCTGCTCGAGGTTTCTGCTGTTAAAGGGAAGTTTTTCCTCGCCACTGTCACCAGTCACAAGTGTTTGCTCCTGGAGGATTCTGTTGGGTTTCTGTAGAATTGACTTAGAGTCTGGTTTTGACCAACTCTATATATAAAATGTCAAGAGATAACTTTCTTGTGATCTGGCGCTATATAAATAAAATTTGATTGATTGAGTGATTTAATTGGTTTTCCCCTGTAAGTCGCTTTGGAAAAAAGCGTCTGCCAAATGCGTAAACATAAACATAAACATAAACATGTTGGACTGATCCACAGTAAAAGAAAAAAAAGACAGTTACGTTATTAATTTTAATATGAAGCATTTTAAATCAGACATAGTAATGTTTATCTGTACAATTTTTTTGTTTTCATTTTAGTTTTATAAATCTAGTATTTTAAAAAAACAAGTTGTCTTTTGTTTTCTGTTTCCTAGGAGACTGGTAAACAAATACAAACACGTTTTGTTGTCATAGATGTCACTCATATTTATTTAAACGTCATTAAAGTATGTTCATCCATATCATATAGTATCATCAGACTGTATCTTTCTATCCATATATAGATGCTATAGAATCACTATCCACAGACTGAAATAATCCATTAGCTCAACAACATTAATGCTAACAGCTCATAATCCAACACTGTTAAATACTATTCATACACTGATAATCACACAATATAAAATGAATGGAAACTAAACAGGAAAGTTTTCACAGCGCTGTTATTTAATGACAGGATCTTTACAGTCTGTGTGAAAAGGAGATCATAAACCAAATGAAGATGGATCATGATCATATAGAATATCATTATATTGTTGAAAATATTAAATCAAAGATGCTTAAGAGTAAATTACACTTTACTGACATGTGCATTATTTGAACTGTATTTAATTTATATTTATTAAACTAATAAAGTAGAAATGTTAATTTGTTTTATTTGAATTATCAAGTATCTTTAGATTAATTACAGGTCAAACTCATTGATTAGGACATAGTAATGTTGGACTGAACATTTAAAACCTGAACACATCTGACTGGATTATGAACAGATTTGAATCTATTTCATTTATTCTTTATTCAGATTTTATGACTGCAGTTTGTCAGATGTCAGCTGTTCTTCTCTGGCCTCAGCTCTGAAGTCCAATCCATTCCATCTGACGGAACTTGATCTGAGCAGAAACAACCTGAAGGATTCAGGAGTGAAGCTGTTGTGTGATTTTCTTCAGAGTCCAGACTGTAAACTACAGATTCTGAGGTTGGTTCACTGTTGTTTTAACAAAATGGTTCAATGTTCCATTTTTAATCCACAGCCCCAGTAAAAAACACTTTTAAAAGGACATTGTTTTCAACATAATTCCAAACAGAATACAATGTAAACCTTCTGAACCCACATTTTATTCACAATCGAACATAGAAAACAAATGTTTAAAGTGAGAAAATGAAGCATTTTAAGGAAAAAGTTCCAAATGTAATATTGACCTTGATGTCAGTCAGACGTGTGTGTAAAGTTGTTCCAGGTCCATGTTTCCCACTGTGGACCATCTCCTCTTCTTTAACAACAGTCTGTAACTGAGGACACCAGTGGATGGAGTTTGGGGACATGAATGTTGTCCCATTCTGCTCTGATATAGTGTTATAGCAGCTGTGTTGTGTGTCTTTGTGTATTTGAAGATGTTTTGTCTCTAACGTTGTGTTACTTTCATGTTTTTTCAGTTATTTATTTTATGCCGTTTCACTTTACTGCATCATTTTTATTACATTTATTATTTTTTATCCATCATTTAAAACCACAAATAACCATCAAGTGTGTTCAGTTTTAACTCAAGACTAAAAATCCTACTTTAAACTGGGAATGAATAAGGATTTGACATTTATCATAATAATCGTGTGTGTAACTTGATTTGTAAATGTTTATCATTTGTAATATTTTTGGTCATATTACCCAGACCTACATGGACAACATCAACCAAAACCAGTCTGATTGTGGTTTTTATAAAGTCATTGGGTTTGTCTCATTAACGCTGAAGTCAAATGAAATCCAACAAAAAATAATGTCTGAATTTGAGCGTCCACTCCTTCCTCACCCTCTCCTCTCAGTCTAAATCTAAAGACTGTAATTGTAGATATAGATGAACCTGCTGCTGTTCATAGTGTTGTAGAAAAGTGAAGCCACTGTAGATGAAGTCTGATGTCCTCTCAGACCACTTTACTGACAATGAGCTTCAAGTCATTGTGTTTTTTTGAGCCAGTAACGTTAAAAACCATCAAGAACTGAAGCTTCACTGTAGACAGTTGGAGAGTGACCTGAGAGGTAATGGAAATGAAGTGTAAAGCACAGCAGAAGAAAAACCAACATCAGTGAATGTCCTTTCTATGAATAACAGCCACATAATGTGGAGCAGAGTTTTCAAACTCATTTTAGTTCAGTTCCACATTCAGCCCAATGGAGGGTATGCACGTGACGTCAACGCTAGTGGAAGTCACCGCAGTTCCGGCCACTGAGTGGCAGAAAGAGGGAGATGAGTAGCGGCTTTGGCTTGAATACTGTGAAAACTTTAGAACAGTCTAAAAAATGGGGAAGAGCTGTTGTGCCATTGATTGCACAAATAGGTTTAAAAAGCACTCTGAGCTATCGTTATACCGGCTATCTAAAGCCAAAGACAGAAGAAGCAGATGGATCGCTCCAATTCGTAGAAATAACTGGAATCCAGGCAATGAAACCTGGATTTGTGGTTGCCATTTCGTGTTGGACAACGTTAATTTATGCTGTATTCTTGTGTAAAATCATACCTTAAATTACATATCGTTTTGGCTAACGTTCCTTCTTAGTAAAGCTCTTAATGTTAGCATCTGTTATTTAGTTCTATATTTCAGAACTGAAACGTTTGTGTCTTCAGTTGTGTGATTCTGAACCTTGTGCTCTACATAATTTGTAAACTAGCTTAAACTGAGGCTAACCTAGTTTTCCAAATAAGGGGGTACTCTAGCACAAAGCTGTTGTAGCTGTGTTGTATCCAGTATTTGATGTTAACTCTACTTAAATCTCCACAGTACCAGTAGATCATCCACTCACTTTCGTTAATACTAAGGGTTCAACTCCAGTAAATCAGTAGTGAACTGTGAGCACTACTGCTGGGCCTTTACCTTGGCGATCACCGCCAAGAAACTACGTCTTCACTGACAGAAAACCTCAAAAACAATAGTATGTTGAATTGAAAGCACTCACCAGCTGTAATCCTCTAATTAACGATGACCAGGATTTCAACAACTCTTTGTCTTTTGGATGCTTTCAGCCTTTGCATTGGGGATTTTCCCGGCGTTGAACTCAGTTTCATATAAATGTCAGGATACGTAATTTCTGTCCACAGATCAATGTTGGTAGAACACTTGTTGTTTGGTAGCTTGTATGGATCCATGTCCGGTCCAATTGTCTTTAATTTCATGCTATATTCCACATTTTTCCCGGTCTCGCTGTAGTTACTGCTATGCTCCGCTATGTAGAGCCGGTTTGTTTTTGCCACTCAGTCTGACTTAGAGGGGCGTGGCCCAGGGGGGAAGTGACGTATCTGCATTCCCTCAATGTGATCTCAAGTGGACCAGACCAGTACAAGAAAAGCAGTGAAAAAAGTCCAGTTATATGATGAAAATATTCACATCTACAACGTATCCTTTAAAATAATGTCAATAAAATCAACAACCACAAACAACCTGAAATGTATAAAGAAAAAATAAGTGCAATTTTCCCAATATTCTGTCTGAGTTTATCATTTCCACATGTGCATTACAACTTCCAGATCACAGTGGATCTACAAAGACACAAAACATGTATTAATAGGATTAATACTGTAAAAATTGTACTTAAAGGTGGGGTGCGAGATGTTTTCCTGGAGCATTTTTTAATATATTACTTAAAATCTCCTGCACACCCCGATTACAACTAATTAATTAATTAAATGTTCTAACACAAATAAAAAAATGTAGCCACCTGTGGAACGGACAGGACTGAAAAAACACCATCCAATCATTTTAAGCGCCCAATCAAAATGATTGAACGGTGATATGTCTATCAAACTCAACTGTCATTTGCACCAGGATGGAAAGTTCACCGGCAAACTGTTTAGTCACAACATAAATTACTAGGAAATGTGTCGATAGTCAGATAGGTCTGAACTGGGACTGTTCTGTAAGAGCGGGGGTGTTGGAGGAGACTGAATGAAGTATGCATGGATCGGGGGTGGAGCTGGTGAATTGTTGCTGTTCAGCGCTTGTGAACCTTCAAGAACAAACATTGTGTGTGCCAGTACTGTGGAGGCGTGGCTTCAGGGGGATGTCTGAAGAAAGGAGTTTGGACTTTTGAATTGAGTATTTTCAAGATGTAGCTGCTCCAACCGTTTTTCTAAGATCTCAAACCCCACCTTTAAGATGTTTCAGATTAATATTTTTTAGGTTATTCACATTTTTGTGAAAGGATAGTTTGTACATGAAACATTTTCATGTAATTAAAATTTTTGAAAAACAAAACAAACAGTCAAATTGGAGGTTGTCCTTATTTTTCTGTTATTCTGATAGTATTTTACTGGTCTGACCCACTTTAGACTGAATCTGTTTGTATGTGACCCCTGAACTAAAAGGATTTGAACATCCTTGATTCTTTATATGTTCAGTGTCATTTTTATATTTCATAAATTGATGCCATGGCCTGAATGGGACCCTTTGGTGGGCCGGTTTTGGCCCACGGGCCGTATGTTTGACCCCCTGATCTCTCCCTAATCTTATCAGTGGGCAGGCGAAGTCCTAACCTAAATATAATGTATGTATTTTCACATCACTAGCCTCTACGTGGAATGTTTAAAGGTGTATATAAGAATTGAATTCAGCTCTGAATACACAAAAGTTGATGAAACCTGGAATTTGCTGATAATGTGATTGATTCCATGGGTTGAATTCCTTTGTGTGTCTGTGATGCAGGACTTTGAGTGACTCCAGGAATCCTGGTAATAACCAAACACAATGATTGGATTCATCAAGCACACAATGAAAGTGGTTCAGTAATGACAGACTGAAGTGTGTGGTGGTTGGCCTTAGTTACTGGTTTTATGTCCAACATAAAGGAGGGACCTCCACCTGTTTGAAAAGGAAAAACAACCTTAATAAAGATGAAATGAATCCTAAAGATTCAGTGTAAACTGGTCCAATGTGGTCTTTGAAATGACTAAATAAAATAACTAGTAGAAGGAGTTCACTTGTATTTAGTATCAGTTCACTCTCCAACTGTTTGTCTGAAATGTGTTCAGTTTCCAAATGTGTCCAGTTTTAGTTTTTGAACTCCAAATGACAGTAAAATTCTTGTTTGATTCCCAGATCCTGGGTTGAGTTTCTAACCTACTGTAATTTGACATGTAATGTAGTTCCATATGACATGAAATTCCTGAGGAACAGGGTTGTTTGTTTTCTACCAGTAACGGTTCCCTCCAGGTCGGTCCACTAGTGTCACATGACAACACCAAATGTGGTTGTTAGCCATTTGCAGGACACAGCGTTATAAAAATAGCTTTATTCCTGTTGCCGTCACTGAGCTCAATAAGGAATAGTGACATTGCACTTTACTAACTTACTTAGTTATTTATTCCATTTCTTTGCTCTATTATTATTGTGACTTCAAATTTTTTAAATTTTTTAATTGTATGTTCTTATTCTGGTTTTTTATCCCGGATTGTTTTTATCTTTTCTGGTTTTTATTGTGTTTTATTGTATCTTGTTTTATTTATTTGATCTTACCTATTTTATTTACTTATCCATGCTGCTATACCGATGAATGGTGGAACACTGAGCACTTTTTGTCCTGTCTTTTTGTCCTGTCTGTAAGCGTGATCACGTGCCTGTCTTGCATGTTTAATGTATGTTATGGAAATGTTCAACTGATAACCCACACACAAAGAGGAGGAGAGAAAGTTAGAGTTAAAATAAATAAATGCATTTATTGAGAAGTCAATCACAGAGAAACTCTGTAAGTGAAGTCTGATTAAACAAGAGAAAACTAAAGATTATATAGAACCAAATCCAACCCCCTCAAACTATGATGTCATTCCTTACGTACATCGTACCACCCCATACTACTCCTTCTCTGCTCCGTGAAGAGGTCATGATGACCTCTTCACTCTAACCTTGCTTGGATCCAATCTGGAGTGCAGGCGCCATCCTCTATCTACACATTCAGACATTTAGGTGTTTGGGTTTTAACTCGAGGCAAGAACTCCGTTCCTGGGTTGGGGGTGTTACAGAGTGGTAAACATCACACATAATGAATAATGACTCAGCATTAAAAGAAGATGTACTAACAGTATAAAATATAAAGAGTATAAAATATAAAAAGTAAATTTTTCCACCACATTAATGTGTTGTTGTAATGCCAAGGCAATCACCTAGACTGCAAAACAAATCTACCTACGGGTATATTGACCTTGACCTGTTTGGATGTTTATGTTCTGACAGATGGCACCCATGAAAATAGAATATTTGTGTATTATTATTTTATTTCCATGTAATGAATCTACATTCATTCATCCACATGACATTCTAAACCTTTATCATCTCATCCAACTGTATCTTTCTATCCATATATAGATGCTATAGAATCACTATCCACAGACTGAAATAATCCATTAGCTCAACAACATTAATGCTAACAGCTCATAATCCAACACTGTTAAATACTATTCATACACTGATAATCACACAATATAAAATGAATGGAAACTAAACAGGAAAGTTTTCACAGCGCTGTTATTTAATGACAGGATCTTTACAGTCTGTGTGAAAAGGAGATCATAAACCAAATGAAGATGGATCATGATCATATAGAATATCATTATATTGTTGAAGAAATGAAATCAAACATGTTTAAGAGTAAATTACACTTAACTGACATGTGCATTATATGAACTGGATTTCATTTATATTTATTAAACTGATAAAGTATAAATATTCATTAATTTTATTTGAATTATAAAGTATCTTTAGGTTAATTACAGGTCAAACTCATTGATTAGGACATAGTAATGTTGGACTGAGCATTTAAAACCTGAACACATCTGACTGGATTATGAACAGATTTGAATCTATTTCATTTATTCTTTATTCAGATTGAGGGGCTGCAGTTTGTCAGATGTCAGCTGTTCTTCTCTGGCCTCAGCTCTGAAGTCCAATCCATTCCATCTGATGGAACTTGATCTGAATTTGAACGACCTGAAGAATTCAGGAGTGAAGCTGTTGTGTGATTTTCTTCAGAGTCCAGACTGTAAACTACAGATTCTGAGGTTGGTTTTATTGTTACTATTGGAAAATTCATAGGTTTCAGTAATAACTAATTAACTAATAAACATAATTGACTGTATAACTCTGAAATTCTAAATGATCTATTGTTTTACGTACTCATTTCAAGTTAATGGTAACATTAAAAATAAATCCTGGTACTTAGAGAAATTAAACTTGAGTTGTTAAATTAATGAATGTTTTTGACAAACGGCCACATTTCAAAACAACCTAAAGTCATGATATAAATATAGTCTAAATTTAGTTCACATTAATAATAATCACTCAGGAAAACATTATTCCTCTATATCCTGCGTTTGTGATTTTTATTTTCTATATCTTAAATTACACATTCATAATCTGAACACATCTGACTGGATTATTAACTGATGATTTGAATCTATTTCATTTCTTCTTTATTCAGATTGTATCGCTGTGGTTTGTCAGATGTCAGCTGTTCTTCTCTGGCCTCAGCTCTGAAGTCCAATCAATTCCATCTGATGGAACTTCATCTGAGTGGAAACAACCTGAAGGATTCAGGAGTGAAGCTGTTGAAGGATTTACTCAAGAGTCCCGACTATAAACTAGAGAAACTGTGGTCAGTTCACTGTTTGTTACTGTTATAGAGTTAACATGTTCCATTCAGAGCTGAATCCAGTCAAATTCAAATATGCTTTGAGAGTATTTATTGTATTCACAGGCATAAGGTGATCTGATCAGAACCACTGAAATCATTCTGTGTTTAATGTTGGGAGATGGAGAAAGGGCTCAGTCCATGTGAAATCACCAGCCTTCCAACTGACCATCTCCCATTTACTTCATACATTCATAAAATAATGTTAGTATTCCAGAAAACAGCAGACAAAATCTGATCCTGATGTCTTCATAGTTTTTAGTTTTTGTGATGTGAGTGAAGATACTAACTCCAGGACTTCATTACTTTTTAGATGTTCATGACAGATGGATGGTTTCACACTGATTTTGTCTTGGTGGATCTCCACACTGAATCACATCAGATTTTTACAACAAATAAAAATGTCTGAATGATGAGGCATTAAAAAGGAGAAGAAAGAAAAAACTACACCTATTTTCAGTTGTATAATGCTCATGTGTGACAAGGTCTAGTATGTACAATTATATCAGTGGAATTAGCATGTTTGTATTAATGTATGCAGAAAATATGAAACTGGTGTCTTTAAACAAACTTTGTTTTCAGTGCATCAATGACACCATGTTTTCTGTAAAATATAGAGGTACTGAACTGAAGATCCATCACAAATCTGTATCATATTGAAAGTATGAAGTATTGGAGATGGTTAGTTGGTAACATTTTGTGAATCTGATGATTTAAGGTGGAAAAGACAGACTAATGACGGGATGGAGCCGCTTGGAAATCGATAATGAATTCAGGAATCAGGAATCATCATTTTAGTGGATCTGATGTGGATGAAGAGATGGAACCTTTGTTAAAGGGCAGCGAGAGCAGACAGAGATAAGGGACGAACCCACATGTGATCAAACATGACAGTCTGTGTGTTTTATGTCTAGGATCTACGATGCTATTGGAATCCCTCAGACATTAACTGGAATCCCGATGCGTCATGGAGTGGAGACAGAGGAGGACACATCAGAGTCTGGCTGTGGGGTCAAAGGTCGTCCTCCAGACTCTGACAGTGAACCTGGACCCTCAGATAAACGCAGTGGTGTAGTCTACGTGATACGCAGGTATACGCCGTATACCCACTACAAAAGGTCCCAAATTTCCGTATAACCACTGAAAATGCGCAAAGATACATATCGGCACGGTTTTGTGACATAACTTTCACTTTACCATTCATAAATTCCACTTCTCTGTGGTACAGAGCGGACACTTTTGGACCATATGGGGCTTCCGTTAAGCGTACCGTTACCTGACGTTTACTACTAAGGAAATAGTCCAACTGTACAGCAGGAACGACTGGTCTAACACTAGACAGTGAAGGATAGTGTTGAAAAAATGATAAGAAAACAAAGCCAAATGACGCTGTTTCAGTAAGTCCACCATTACTACTGCCGCTTCAGGGGACAGTCCAGCTGTGGCTGCTGCTAACACTAGTATTACTGTTAGAGAGTCTGATGCAGCTTTAGCTGATGGTACAGAAGGACAGTCTGATGACGTCACCGTCCTACCTGGTAAGTGTAACTCCTGTATGTTATTATAAAAATAGTAACCGCTATTGTAACAGCAAGTGACTGGCACATTGAATTATATCGAACACTGGCTAAGTGGTGGTTTGGTTGAAATTAATGAGGTGTGGCTGCTGCTCTGTGTGTTGTAGATGAGAACTGGACCTGTCCATCTTTGTGCAGTGACAGTCAGACAACAGAATTCAAAAACAGACATCCTTGGTTAGAGTAGAGAAACGGAAAGTTTGGTAAATATTAGACAACATATAAAGCTGGTAGAAACCATGTAAATGTACAAAGTTAATGCTATATTCAAATGTTAATATAGTTCATTCATAAAATTGTTAATAAAAATTAAATTAATTCATTGGACTAGATCCAGTGGTGCCACAGGGACACATTTCCTGTTCAATAGTCTCTCTGTTGAAAAATAAATAACTTATCTCCATGTTTAATACATGTATGAATAGGTCTGAGTATGTACTTTCACGACATGTTGCAATTTACAGAAAGAAAATTTTGGGTAAAAATACTTACTCTTCTTGATTTGAAACGTCTTTGTCTTGTCGTGTCACGGGCTGTTGAATAGTTAATTGAAGTCCAGCTGCCAATGACAGTTACACATCTTGTCTTGCTTACAATACATTTACATTTAGATAATACATAACAGTCTTTCATGATCTCACTTATGTGTGGATGTATACTTAATGCATTAATGAGCGTGGTGGTTCTTGTGTGGGGCCGTTTTGGAGCAGCTGCTGCTCTGGAAGGGGTGCTGTGATACAGATGTTGCTCCAGGACGGGGGTGTATGAGGTTGTGAGGGGAAAAATCAGAGTATACCCACTAGAATAAACTAGACTACACCACTGGATAAATGGTACCATTATCACTGACACCATTTGAGAACATTGTGTGTCTTTATTTCATACCTTACAGTAAATAACATGTTCAGTCTGTTGTTTTCGCCCAGAGATCTGAAACCATATGAACAGAGCTGTGGAACACATGTTGAATTCACATTTAATCCTTAATGGTTCATTCTTGAATTCTCCTTCTAACCTTTAAATCCAGGTTGATGCAGTGAGATGTTTAGAAGGCTTTATTACCCCGCCCCCCAAAGGGGAGGCAACGGGTATTGTTTTTGGTTCAGTTTGTTTGTTTGTTTGTTTGTTAACACTCTAGCAGCAAAACTACTGGTTGAATTCATACCAAATTGGGTTTATAGATTGCCAGTTACCCAGAGTAGATGTCATCACATTTTGGGAACAGTAGGTCAAAGTTCAAATTTTTAGTGTATTTTTTAAAATCTATTTTTCTCCATTTACTTATAATGGGCAAATTTCAAATGTCTAAGAAGACATCCGTTTTGTTTCAATTTACCTCAGACTTGGCACATATATAGAGATTATTGATATGCTGACATCAGCACACATATAGACATGATGACATCAGCTGGATCAATGACAAAATAAGCTCCAATACGTGTGAGGTGCGTGGTTTGTTGTGCCTGGAACCACATGTTTGATCTGCATTTGTGTTTGTTTCAACAGAACTAGAGCTGACAGACATGAACCATGTGAGTAGAACATCCACATTCAACCCTTTCATGCATAGTGGTCACTACAGTGGACAGCTGTTCTACAGCTGTTCTCTTGTATATTCATGGATTTTTTTGTTTTAGTTTCTTATCAGCCAACACATTGGACGCTTTTGCATCATCCCATACACTGCAATTGATAACATTACTATAACTTTGCTGTTCTTGATAAACCTGATCTACCATGTTTGAGTGTAAATCAGTTCCTTGTTATTGTTATCAGACTGTAATTAACAACAAAAGTTTTTTTTTTCCTTTTTGCATATTATCTCCATGGAGTGAGTAATGACTACTATTAGAGTATGTTAAAATGAGAGAAAACATCAAATTAGCAGCATTAAAATGTTTTTATTTCATAGTTTTTACACAGTATATCAGTAAATCCATGTGTCTTTGCTTCAAAAATTAAACACATGGTGTCCAGTTGAGTGGACATTTTGCAACTCCATGAAAAATAGCTTCATAAAAAAAATTAATTAATTGCATTGTTTTTTTAATGCCTATAGGGGAATAAAATCACTCAAGAAAAAAATCTCAGTTAAGGTTCTCACAATTCATGCATGAAAGGGTTAAAAAAAATTCAATCACATCGTTTTTTTCATGACTAAAGAGGAATAAAACACTCAGGAAAAAAGTCTTTACTATAGTTCTCATAATTCATCCATGAAAGGGTTAAGACAACTGTTGTAAACTGTGCCTGTGGATCAGCTTCATACCTACAGTCCAGGACTAGTCTGGCTCACAGGTGGACTCTGCTGGAAGAATCCCACCAATGGGCCTGTAGTTTTGTTTCACTAGTTCAAGTTTGTATGAGTTGGAAAAATACACAATTCCTGAACATTGTTGAAAATTCAGTAAGAAGATTTGGAACTAAAAGAAAACCACATTTAGAAGAATGAAAATCCAAATGCCTTAATCCTCAGAGGAGCACAGACATACATGTAGAATTAGCCACTATTGTGGACACTGTGTCTGAGTCCTGCAGCTGTACTTACAGGATGTTTGAATTCATCTGAATCTTGTCATCCAGACAGTTAAACCAACATCATCTTCCCACACTTAAGCTTCAGCTGTTGCATGTTTTGTATGTGGTTTCACCCACTGGGATGAAACCACGTCCACCAGTGAGTTTGCCGACTCTCTTCACCCACCAGGTCCGTCACTTCAGACTCAGACCTGAAGGAGTCTGAGGACGGCGTAGAGGACTGTGTGGACCGAGACCCTCGCACCAATCCTGAAGATCCAGAGAAGCAGCAGCTCGTCTGCGCAGAGGCTCAGGCTGGAGCGTCCAACTGGGAGGTACACAAACACAAACGTCAACCATTTGGACAAACAACAGTAAGTCACAATGAAAACTAAACAGTGCATGTGGATGTAACAAAACCTTTGTAAATTACAGGAGTTCACACCTGAAGTATCAGCTGAGTCTGGACACATTTCATACAGGTAAGAAAATGGAAAGTATAGAACATTAATACAGAAAGTTATTGTTTTATTCTTTGCACTTCACATTCTTTGAACTAAACTCACCAGACTGTTGAAAATCCCAGAGCTCTACTGCAGGTTCCTTTTTAACTCTGAGTATTTGACGTTGTCTCTTGGGGCTTAATGTCATCGTTTGTTTGTGTTCTCTAAACCTCAGCAGATGTTTATGTTCATTGGACTGGGTTAAGGTTTGTACTGAACATCATTTATAACATATGTCCATGTAAATAAATGAAATGATTCGTTACCTGATCAAAAAGAATCTTTAGTTTTTAGAAATGAATGTCTCCTTGTGTTTCCAGACTCGCACTATGCTTTAAATATCTGTGATAAAAAGATTTACTTTATTCATTGATGTTAGCCCAGTTCGTAGTGTTCAGGATTTCTACAGGACCAAATAAGTTCTACATATGATAGAACGGAATTAAATGAATGAATGTTCCTTTAGGTTTCTTGGACGTTCAGTAAAAATTTCAACCCAATCTAGTGAAAACTGTGAAACTTAAAATATTCTGAGCTAAAGCAGATTCTGAGCAGAGCCTTTGGATTTTCCCAGGTCCCATCTCTAGGTGGTAAACTGAGTTCTGCTGCTTTCAGTACGAACATTAACACATTTTCCCCTGTAATTCAGACAGCAGCTATTGATGCTGATTGTCCACTGTGTTTGTCATTCACCTCTGTGTTTCCACTGGCTCTGTCCTTCTCTTCCGTTTTTTGTAATTATCTTTTTATTATTATTTTTTTCAGTCAGCATCATCTTAGCATTTTACATCATTTACATGACTTCTATGTATGTAAAGAAAAAAAACAAACAAACCCAAAAACATACTCAAACAGGGGAGCATTGACAGAATAGTAAAAAATATACAAAGCCACCCAAATATAGTTAAAGGGAAATAACAGATATATTTCACATTCCATTCTTTTCCCCTGTATAAGATGAACATTTAAAGTGTGTAGCACGAACCAAGGGTTTACATGGATCTAAATGCACATTACTCTCATCAAGTAAAATCGTCTCTTAATAGTGTTATAAAATCAACCCAGTTTTTCCAGTATTTGGTGAATTTGTCTGAATCCAGTCTGACAGAGAAAGTCAACTTCTCCATCCTATAGATGTCATCTATAACCTCTATCCAGTCCTCCATTTTTGGTGCATCCTGTTTTAGCCACTTCCTAGCAATGTTTTTTTTTTTACCTGCTACCGACAATATTCTGAATAGATATTTATCCTGTGAATGTGTTTCTCCCCTGGTTCTCTTTTCCCAAGTATATAGATTCAAATGGGAATGGAAATTGGACTTTGAAAATTTTCTCCCTGCTTTTCTTCAAATCCTGCCAAAAAGGCCCAATATAAGGGCAGTCCCAAAATTATGAAAATGACTGGCTTTACTTTCTCTTCTGTTTTTACTCACATGTTCAATCAGCAGCTTCTGTCTCTAGAGGAGAAACAACCTGTGTTTATGCTCCAACTAATAAAACAGCACAAATCATGTACAGCTGCCAGACGTGTTATCTATGGAGGCTCAAAGACGTATCGAATAAACACACTTTATCACTAAAACATATTTAATGATCACAGATGAGGATTAAAGCAGAGTCTAGTTTTGACTGAAGACACTCTTCACTTCCTGTGGACATTAAACCTGCAGCTGGAACACATGGACCTAAGGCCTAAATCTTACTTCTGGGTGTTTTACAGGTTCAGTGTCCCCGTTCGGGTTCGTTCTGCTGTACTCGGACTGGATTGGTGTTTGTTGTGGATGGAGAGGCGGGCCTTCAGTACAGGACTGTCCAATGGGATGAGAACCAGCTGGAGTCAGCTGGTTCGGAGGCTGCAGGGCCAATGTTGAGTATCGAGTGTCCGGAAGACGCTGTTCGTCAGCTCCACTTCCCACACTGTGAGACACAACCTGGTAAGGACAGTATCCAGATGGTTCATCTGTCCTGATGTTCTTACAGCTGTCGTGGTAAAGTTGGTCCTGAAGGTGGGGCTGGAGGACAGTCAGATGGATTGTTGTGTCTTGGGTGTAAAGGGTTTGTAAACCACTGTTCTGCACAAAGGGCAGGTCCATAGACATTGTAAATAGTGATCGAACCCTCTGTGACGTCATTCATTGGTTTGTCGACAACAGTATAAATGTACAAACACACTAATAACAGCTACCTGAGCTAATGAGCTAATTATCGGGCTAGCTGACACCAAAGCATTCAATACATATGAATGCTAGCATCAGCTAATGCAGCTAAGGTTGACACTTGGGCATGTCGAGATCTTCCCTGTATTCATGTCCATGCAACGTGGCTTTAAATAACCACCGTCATGGGCTGACTGTGGTCGGGAGGTTTCCTCTTTGAAGGTTTTCTAGGGTGTAGTATTTGCCTCTTTGTTTGGACATGAGTGTGTACCAACAGTGTCCAAATTAAACTTTGAAATTCGACGTCCTCATTACTGCCAACACTACCCTGACCACCTGTTGATCTCACGTTCCATCCTTCCCTCACTTGTGAACAAGACCCGGGTACTAAAAGTCTTGGGGCAGTAACTCTTCTCCAACTCACAGAAGGGCACGCCATACTTTTCTGACTGAGGGACCGTGGCCTCGGACTTGGAGGTGCTGATCTCCATCTCAGCTGCGATCCGTCCCAGTGCAAGCTGGAGGTCACAGCTTGATGAGGCCAAAAAGACCACATCATCTGTAAAAATAGGACCAATGGCCCTGTAGCTTACTGGCCAAATTAAAAGCTTTGGGAAATGTATCCAGATGCCTTTATTCTCAACCAGTGTCTGTGTATTTATTCTGTTACAGAAATAGCCCATGTTTTGGTCATATTCCAATCAGATCTGTGAAAAATTCAAATTCTAACTTGGATATCATTGATACTGATTTATTGGATCAATCCACTTCCTATCTCTTACAATGGGAAAATTTTCAAAGTGGCACCAAATCCAGAATCAGATCGGATCGAAATAATTTCATACTTTGTGTTGACATCATCATACAGAAGCTGTATACCAAGTTTGTGAAGTCAATTGGAATTGTAGGTTGGGAGAGAGAAGATGATTGAAATTTTTGTAACGGACGACAGACGACGACAACGGACGCCCGCATGACGACAGTAGCTTACGGCCTGTCGGCTGTAAGCTAAAAAAAGCAGAGATGGTGACCCTGAGGCCCCCCAAACCAGACCCCCCTCCTCCCCCTGGCTGTGTCTAGAAGTTCAGGTCCATAAAGATTATGAACAGAAATCGGTAACGAAGGTCAGCCACGGCAAAGTCCAAACCCCCACCAGGAACAAATCGACTTACTGCTGGCAATGTGGACCAAGCTCTGGCTCCAGTCGTACAAGGACCTAATGTCCTGTAGCAGTATGCCATGGACCTCATCTCCTGCAGCACCCCCCCACAGGATACCTGAGGACATGGTCGAAGGCCTTCTCGAAATCCACAAACACATGTGGATTTGGATGGGAAAACTTCCCACGAACCCTCTAGGATCTGTAGAGGGTAAAGAGCTGGTCCTAGTGCTCTATGACCAGGTCAAACCCTGCATTGTTCCTCCTGAATCCGGGGTTCACTTTATCAGTCGGACTCTCATCTCCAGTACCCTGGCATAGGCCGTCCCGGGAGCTGAGGAGGTTTGATCCCCCTGTGTTGGGCCCCTCTGGTTCCCCTTCTGAAAAGGGAACCACCACCCCAGTCTGCCAATCCAGATCTACTTTCTCCGTCCTCCATGCGACGTTGAAGAGGGTGTGTCAGCCCAGACCGCCCCACAACATCCAACCTTTAAGGAACTCAGGACAGATTTCATCCACCCTGAGAGCTGGACCACCAATGACTTGTCCAACTACCTCAGAGACCTCAGCCCGGGGACGGTGGGCCCGTCCAAGAGACCCAGGACTCTGCTTCTGCCACAGAAGGTGTGAAGGCAGGGGTTTAGGTTTAGGAGATCCTGAGTCATCCTTCCACCATCTGACCGTATCTCCAGTTGAGTCACCTGACAGTTCACCAGAACTTCTTCGAGGCCAACTGAAAATCAGGACTGATATTTGTTTTGGGCTGTTTTATGTAAGTTTTTTTTAAAGTAAGATAAACTCTGTCTATGTAGAAATGAGGGGATAGTGTTACGATGTCATCCTCTAATTATGAAAGAAAAGAAATGAAACGACATTGGATCCAGAAAATCCAACTGAGCGTGTAGATCTACGAGCGTCATGATGCCACATAAAGCAGAAAAAATGCACTTATTCACTACATTGTGGTGAATGTACCATGATATGATGATTATACAATACACAGACTTGTGTATTTTGTGAAACCGTTTGTCGTCTGTTTTCCAGTTCAAAACCTGCTGTCTGTCGTCCACGTCACTGACGATGGGATGAACTTCATTGAGCCGCTAAAGATCACAGAGTCTCATGTGGTGATCAGCGTCTCCAGTCTGTCTCTCTTTGGCCTTTTGAAGCAGATCGTTCAGTTCTTCAGATCAGTCACAACCCAAATCCTGCTGTTCCTCTCACCCCCAAACACAAGAACAAACAGACAGAACCTCAACATGTTACTGCTGCCGAGTAATGTCCCTCTGGATGAGGTAAAGATTCATGGAACTTTTTTTCATTCCTTATTAAAAACACTGATGAGAACTTAACAAAAGCAAAACCCTATATCTTCGGTGTTAGAAGAACCCTGTGGTTTTTCAGTAATATCATGTCCATGTTTAACGTTAGAACAGGACTAGTGTCAACGACCCGATCGCTACAAAACACTCACCATTCTGGAACCATTTGAATAATGTCAGTGGAATTTTTCCATGTGAAGGAGATCCATATAATCTGTAGAGAATGTCTGACCTTTACCTCATAGATGAGGTGGATTTACAAAGTCCAGGGGTTTTCCTCCAGTGTCACAGCTGAACTCCTGTAAGTGTTGGGGTTTAAGAAAAGATTTTAGTTGAATTTAACTAAAACTAAATACAGTGTGAGAAGTTTTTAGTCATTTTAGACTTTGTATTAAAACCAAAGAAAGAAAGAAAAGAGCCAAAGAAAAGTGTGAGTTACTGATGAATTAAATGAACCTGGTGTTTTATCAGTGACTCCTAAAATGTTCTAATGTCTCTGTAGGTGACCGCTAAACATCAGGGTGATAAGTACATCAAGGTTCCTGCCGACTGTAAACTCATCAAATACCAGAGTTACAGCGTTGTGTGTCCTGAAGCCTTGATCCAGCTGAGGTGAGGAGAAGGAATACGTTACAAAGGGATCAAACACTATTACTTTTACTTCACTTTGTTGACACTGTTGTTTCCAGGAAAAAGAGTTCACTTGGACTTTGGGCCAAATTATCACCCATGTTTCAAGTCCGCCGCTGCAAAAAACACTGACAGGTGACTTTAAACCGTCCAAGATGAAAAACAGGAGGTGTGGAAGTGTGCAATGAGAACTACCTGGTAAGACTTTATTAGGGCGTCTCAAAATCACTTTTCTCTTCAGATCACCGTGTTATTTAACAGTTAATCTCCCAGATGATAATAGCCCCCCCAGAAAATTCAGCAAAATCTATCAACGTTAGATCCCCCCCACCCACCGCAAAGTATGAAGGGCCCATCAAAAAACGCCAATAAATGCTGTTTTTAAATGCATTACCATGCTTATAGATACTAAATGGGTACAAATCCCTAAAGGAAAGACACTGCGTCACATGTGGTACCTGACTGAGTGCTTGTGGTACTAAGTCTGTTTGATAAAGAAGTACCAATAGAAACCAAAGCAGCCATGGCAAGACAACTGCAGGCAGAGCCCAAACCTGCAGGATTCACTAGAGGAAAGCCCACCTTTCCGCACAGAAGTTCCTGCATGGACAGCAGCCTGACCTGGATGATCTTGTGGGACCCCAGTCCAGTCCTGGCTGGTATTTGACCTTCTAGGCGTGGATGGGGCATGGATAGAAGCACCCCAGAGCAGTGGGAGAAGAGCCACAGTACAGACAAATGAGGGCTATTGTCTCGGGTGACACAGTGGTGTAGTGGATAGCACTGGTGCCTCTCAGACAGAAGGTCCTGGGACCTTTCTGTGTGTAGTTTACTTGTTCTCCCCGTGTCTGTGTGGGATCTCGCCGGGTACTCCCACCATCCAAACACATGCACTGATAGGTTAATTGGTTAATAAATTGCCCATAGGAATGTGAGAGTGCAGCCATGGATGGTGCCCATAGAGGGAACATCATCTTAGCCGTGTTCCGCTACGTGGAACCAGCTCGACGGCTTGGCTCGACTCAGTATTCTGGAGACCCGTTTCCCATTACAGGATACTACTGACTTACAGTACCTGGTTGTCATAGCGAGCGCGTGTTATTTCCGTGTCGTCTGTTCAGAGAGTGCTGATAAACTCCCTCGTTGCGTGTTGTTTTGTCTGAATTTTTACGTCGGCCACCAAAGACTGAATCTTCTCGACCGATCATAGAGTAGTTTTGGGCTATTATCATGTGAATTAATGTACAGCTATTTTACTGTCCACTTCTGCATCTGTTTTTTGTAAAACGGCGGGTCACGAGAAAACTGTCTGACCAATCAGTGGTCTGTGTGTGCACGTCACCTTTTAGTATCTGACTCCAGTCCTAGAACCTCGGCGGAGGTGATACCAAAAAGTAGTACCGGGTACCAGATTCCAGGTCTTTTTCATAAAGGAGACGCAAAAAGGCCAAGTCGAGTCGAGTTAAGCCGATACCACGCAGTGGAAACGGGGCATTTGTGTCTGGTTCCACAGAATCAAGCTACCAGAATGAAATGGAAGACAAACTATAGAGCGAGTAATATCTGAATAAACTGTGAAATGCAATGTATAAAAGTATGTCCAGATTATCAGAACCATGTCATCATTAAAGTCTTTGATTTATGCAACCTTAAATCTTGTATTTAGCCTTATTATTTAAGTGTTCAGCTATATTGTCTTGAACTAAAACCTGTATTTTGCTGAAAAGGGGGTTAAGAAAATAGGCATTGTGTTCTGAACTTCTTTCTATTCAGTTTTTAGCCTATAACTGAGTTATTTTATCTTAAATCACCTTATTTTCACTTATATATCACCTGATCAATAACCTATGAAGCTGATATTACAGGGACGCTGCAAAATACCAGAAAAAGCAATTTGTGGACACTTAGACCTCGTATATGTGATTTTCTGGATTAAATGAGCATTTTTGGCGTTTGTTGACAGCCCTTCATACTTTGCGGTGTGTGTGTGTGTGGTGTGTGTGTGTGTGTGTGTGGTGGGGGGGTGAAACGTTGATGGATTTACTGAAATTTTTTGAGGGGGCTGTTATGTTGGAGATTAATTGGTTTAAATAACACCATGATCTGAAGAGAAAAGTGATTTTTGAGAGGCCCTAGACTTTATGCATGAGATTTAAGTCCAGAATAAGAGATGGACGCCTACTGATCAACATATTCTGTTTTTCTTCTTTCAACCTTCCATTGGCAGATTTTTTTGCTTGAATTAAGTAAAATTGAATTGAATTAAACAAAAAAATCTGCCAATGGAACAAGTGAAAACTGTCCTGGTTAGATTTCTTGAAATAAGATTTTCCAGATCTGTTGTCCAAAATCAGTTCTTATATCTCACTGAAAAGTTACTCTTTAGGTGATTATGTCTTATTTTAAGTGTGATGAGATATTGAACTAGAGATGAGACAAATCACTTGGTAAGATTTAGATTTTTTTGTTGTTTTTCAGTGTAAAGTTAAACCTGTCTTCTCTGGTCCTGCAGGTTCTGGTCCAACTCAAAGTCCAGAGCAGAAGCTGGAGTTAATCCGTGTGCAGTTCATCCACAGAGTGTCTGACTCCAGTCTGGGTGGTCTTCTGGATAAACTCTGGAGAAAGGGGTTCTAACCCATCCTGAAATGGAGTCGGCTCAAACTCTGAACAGGGGGACAAGGCCCGACAGGTGTTCGATACTGTGCAGAAAAAAGGAGCAGAGGCCAGTTCGGTCCTGATCGCTGCTCTGTGTGAGGTGGACCCGTGTGTCTCCAGGCAGCTGAAGCTGATGTGACTCCGGCCGTCCGACACACTCGACCATTTACAGATGAAAATCACCAAGAAACACGCCCTGACGGAACTGTTTAAAGACACGGACAAGGCTGTGGAACGGCCCAGTGTGTGTCATGTGGAGCCAACGTCCTGGAAATAACATATTAGGACTAAAGTGACTCTGAAACACCTGCATCACTAGAAAGACGACGCACGACATCAAAGCATGATGGGTAACGCCCGGCTGTGTCCTGATCTAACAGCTGATTGGCTCAGATTTCAGCAACAAAGTATCACAGTTGGAAAATTGAACTGTGTGTGATTGGCCCAGTTAACTTTAGAAGAAATGAAAACATAGTGGATGAAAATGTTTCCACCAGCAGATGAAATCAGTTTTATTTTTATGATGGAGTTGAGGATTTTAAAACATTCAACCTGTGATCAGGTGTTTCTCTCTCTATATATATGTAATTTATATAGATATATGTATATTTTTTTTCCAGATTGATTTTAAAATGACATTTTTTTAATGTCTTTTCTATTCATATTTTTTCAATAAATGAAACGTTCAAAGGTTTTCAGAATAAAAGTTGTCATAATTAACACAACATTGACCAGGGTTATTATCATTAAGGAAAACTAACGAAATGATGAAAACTAGAATTGTAAAACACTCTACCATCGGAGCCATGGGGCGGCCATGGCGCCGATGGTAGAGTGGGTCATCCAATAACCGAAGGGTTGGCGGTTCGAATCCCGCTCTGTCCATGTGTTGTGTCCTTGGGCAAGACACTTCACCCTCCTTGCCTCCAGTGCCCCAGGGCAGCTGTGGCTACAGATGTAGTTTACCACCACCAGAGGGAGAATGTGAGAGCAAATGATTAATGGATCCTCTGTACGCACTTTGAGTATGTGTTCATAGAAAAGCACTGTAGAAATCTAATCCATTATTATTTTTACATTTTCATTAACTGAAAAAATAAAACTATCATTAAAGACGAAACAAAAACTAACTGAAACTGTATTGTGTGTTTACAAAACTAACTAAAACAGATCAAATTTATGGATAAAGTGCACTTCGTTTTCATCTTTGTCAATGTCGGATTAATATGAAATTGATTTATTCACTCGTGTAATTTTAGCTGGTGCCACCATACGACACTTCATGGTCCGTCACTTCTCGTCACTTGTGGTTCCAGTCGTGGAGACTAAAGGTGGGAGAGAACAGCAGAGTCCTGTACGGGATTTATTTGAATACGACGGAGAAGAAGAGAAAGATACAACAAAACTAAAATAATACTGAAACTAAAGTAAAACTAAGCATTTAGAAAAAAAACAAAATAATAAAAACTAGCAAACCTGCTCTAAAAACTAAAACTAACTGAATTAGAGAAAAAAGTTAAACTACATCAACTAAATCATAATGAAAAATCCAAACTATTCTTACCTTGCATATGACCATATAGAATAGATCTTTACTGTCACAGGAGCAATGAAAATCAGTTTAATATACAGCGAGTTAATACACTATCGTCTAAGTATTTATCAGATTAAATACACTGCTGTACAATTTCTTAGAAAAAATCTGCCTCCGACATTAAATGTGCTAAATCGTACAAACTTTAATCAGATGAATCCGAAAACAAATGACTAAAGTGCTGTTTAGCTCATATTTTAATATGTCCAATCCAGTCCAACTTTATTATGAGCACTTTAAAACGACTGCAGTGGACCAAAGTGTTGTACAGAAGAATAAATAAAACAAAAATAAAAGAATAAAATGCAGAATAGATTTAACCCTTTCATGCATGAATTATGAGAACCGTAGTCAAGATTTTTTTCCTGAGTGTTTTTTATTCTCTTTAGGCATGAAAAAACAAGTGACTGATTTTTTTTTTAATAGCCTATTTTTATGTAGTTTACAAAAATGTCCACTCAGCTGGACACCATGTGCTTAATTTTTGAAGCAAAGAAACATGTATTTAAAGCACAAAAACAGAAGATGATATGAAAACTATGAAATAAAAATATATTAATGCAGCTAATCTGATGTTTTCTCACATTTTATCATAGTGTAATACTAGTTTTTACTAATTCCATGGAAATAATATGCAAAAAAAAAAAAAAAAAATTAAGAAAACTGTTAATTACAGTCTAATAAACTAGCAATGATTTCCACTCAGACATGTATGTGCAGATCAGTTTACCTAACAGCAAGTTACAGTAATGGTCTGAGTGTCAGTGTGTTATTATGGGATGGTGCATAAGTGTCCACTGTGTTGGCTGATATGAAACTAAAACAATAAAACCCATGAATAAACAAGAGAACAGCTGGAGAAGAACTGTCCACTGGAGTGACCACTGGAGTGACCACTGTGCATGAAAGGGTTAAAGACAGAAACTGGACAACAAATAGAAAAAAATCGGACCAGTGGACCTGTAGCTTACCGGCCAAATGAAAAGCTTGGGAATGTATCCAGATGCCATTTATTCTCCCCCAGTTCTGTGTATTTATTCTATTACAGAAATAGCCCATTTTTTGCTCATATTCCAATCAGATCTGTGAAAAATTCAAATTCACACTTGATTCATTGATACTGATTTATTGGATCAATCCCTTCCATCTGTTATAATGGGAAAATGTTTCAAAGTGGCACCAAATCCAGAATCAGATCCGGATCGAAATAATTTCCATCCCTTGTGCTGACATCATCATACGAAGCGTATACCAAGTCTGAAGTCAATCACAACTGGAATTTTCTGAGAAAAAGACGACTGAAATGTTTCCCCATAAGAGCCCATGTGAAATTTTGCGTCAGTTCCAGATCCAGAAGAAGATCCTGATCAGCATGTGGACATGATGTTTGGGTCATCTCC
Organism: Sphaeramia orbicularis; assembly: GCF_902148855.1. Lineage (NCBI taxonomy): Eukaryota > Metazoa > Chordata > Actinopteri > Kurtiformes > Apogonidae > Sphaeramia > Sphaeramia orbicularis. The sequence continues at coordinate 41,790,858 of NC_043976.1, read as the reverse complement.
CCATCATGGCTGGACTGGAGACATTTACACTGGAGATCATTTATATTTACTGAGTTATTGCATCCATCCACTTCCTATCTCTTAGAATGGGGACATTTTTCAAAGTCGCACCAAATCCAGAATCAAATCCAGACCCAAATAATGTCACTGACACTCAGTAAATATAAATGATATCCTTTTGTTGACATCATCATGAAGAAGCCGTATACCAAGTTTCAAGTCAATCGGAATTCTTCTTTGGGAAGAAGACGATTGAAAGTTTTGTAACAGACGACAGCAGCTTACGGCCTGTCGGCTGGTGAGCTAAAAAGTGTTAAACAGAGGAATAAATAAAAACCCAAATAAAATACAAGACAGATGAAAAGCCATACAAAAAAAACAACAAAATAAATGAATAATAAATAAAGTAGATAAATAAGAACAACCAAATAAACACAATACAATGAAGATAGTACCTTCAAACGTCTCACATGGTTTCAGAAGCCAGAGAGAAAGGGGTTTGAAGAAGGGATTTAAGCGCAGACAGAGGAGGTGTGTCTGATGTGAACAGGCTGATGGTTCCACAGTTAGAAGCTGCTGCTCAAAGGCACGCTCACCCTGAACCAGGAGCAGTTGGTCAGCTGACCTGAGAGAGCGGGGGGAGGGGGGGGGGGTTGTATAAAACTGCAGCAGCTCAGAGCGGTAGGGCGGGGCCAGGCCATTCAGGGATTAAAAGTAAATAAAAGAATTTTAAAACAGATCCAAATGTGTGGGCAGCCAGTGGAGTGAGCTAAAATGGGGGAAATGTGCTGGTGTTTATGTGTGTAAAAGTACAGACAGGGACGACTGAAAAGTTTTGAGTCTAACATGGAAAGAAGATATGAAGACCAAATCTGGTCCATGAAATCTTTCACATATCTTTATCCTATCCATTAAATTTCTTGGTCATAGCGATCTTTTTCCCTGTTTTAAAGTTCCCTGAACTTTCGTATCATGTGTTTCCTGAAAAACGGACAAACTTGAGTTTGGGGCTGTCGTCACGTACACCAGGGCTGTCAAACTCATTTAGTTCAGTTCCATTTTTAGCCCAATTTGATCTCACATGGGCCAGACCAGTAAAATAATGACTTAATAACCTATAAATAATGACAAATCCAGCTTTTTCTTTTGTTTTAGTACAAAAACCCCCCAATTAAAATATGAAACTATTTAAATAAAAAAAGCAAGATGTAAAAATTAAAAAAAAAAAAAAAAAAAACCTGAAAAAAACAGAAATTTCACTGAAAAATTAGTGCAATTTTAACAATATTATGCCTCGACTTATTATTTATACATGTACATTACACACAATGTTCCATAAACATCTGGTAACAGGCAGAATATTGTTAAAATTTAGGAGTTTGGAACTGAAATTTGAACAATTTCTACAAATTCCGTCTGTTATTATGAACACAACTCCAGATCACAGTGGATCCATAAATGCACCAAACACTTAAGAACAGGCAGAATATTGTTAAAACTGCACATTTTGGGTTGTTCATTATTGTTTTTATTTATGTATTTATTTGTATTTTATTGTGAAAAATAGTTTTATTTTTTGAGGAGACACCGTCTGTGTGAAAGGAGGAGACACCGTCTGTGTTTAAGAGGAGGAGACACCGTCTGTGTGTTTAAGAGGAGGGACACCGTCTGTTTAAGGAGGAGGAGACACCGTCTGTGTTTAAGAGGAGAGACACCGTCTGTGTTTAAGAGGAGGAGACACGTCTGTGTTTAAGAGGAGAGACACCGTCTGTGTTTAAGAGGAGGAGACACCGTCTGTGTGTTTAAGAGGAGGAGACACCGTCTGTGTTTAAGAGGAGGAGACACCGTCTGTGTGTTTAAGAGGAGGAGACACCGTCGTGTTTAAGAGGAGGAGACACCGTCTGTGTGTTTAAGAGGAGGAGACACGTCTGTGTTTAAGAGGAGGAGACACCGTCTGTGTTTAAGAGGAGGAGACACCGTCTGTGTTAAAGAGGAGGAGGACACCGTCTGTGTGTTTAAGAGGAGGAGACACCGTCTGTGTGTTTAAGAGGAGGAGACACCGTCTGTGTTTAAGAGGAGGAGACACCGTCTGTGTTTAAGAGGAGGAGACACCGTCTGTGTTAAGAGGAGGAGACACCGTCTGTGTTTAAGAGGAGAGACACCAGTCTGTGTGTTTAAGAGGAGGAGACACCGTCTGTGGTTTAAGAGGAGGAGACACCGTCTGTGTGTTTAAGAGGAGGAGACACCGTCTGTGTGTTTAAGAGGAGGAGACACCGTCTGTGTGTTTAAGAGGAGGAGACACCGTCTGTGGTGTTTAAGAGGAGGAGACACCGTCTGTGTTTAAGAGGAGGAGACACCGTCTGTTGTGTTTAAGAGGTAGGAGACACCGTCTGTGTGTTTAAGAGGAGGAGACACCGTCTGTGTTTAAGAGGAGGAGACACCGTCTGTGTTTAAGAGGAGGAGACACCGTCTGTGTTTAAAGAGGAGGAGACACCGTCTGTGTGTTTTAAGAGGAGGAGACACCGTCTGTGTGTTTAAGAGGGGAGACACCGTCTGTGTTTAAGAGGAGGAGACACCGTCTGTGTGTTAAGAGGAGGAGACACCGTCTGTGTTAAAGAGGAGGAGACACCGTCTGTGTGTTTAAGAGGAGGAGACACCGTCTGTGTTAAAGAGGAGGAGACACCGTCTGTGTTTAGAGAGGAGACACCGTCTGTGTGTTTAAGGGGAGGAGACACCCTCTGTTTAAGGGGAGGAGACACCCTCTGTGTTTTAAGATGAGGCCGACCCCGTCTGTGTTTAAGAGGAGGAGACACCGTCTCGTGTTTAAGAGGAGGAGACACCGCTGTGTTAAAGAGGAGAGACACCGTCTGTGTTTAAGAGGAGGAGACCACCGTCTGGTTAGAGGAGGGAGACACCGTCTGTGTGTTTAAGAGGAGGGAGACACCGTCTGTGTTTAAAGAGGAGGAGACACCGTCTGTGTGTGTTAAGAGAGGAGACACCGTCTGTTGTTTAAGAGGAGGAGACACCGTCTGGGTTTAAGAGGAGGAGACACCGTCTGTGTTAAGAGGAGGGAGACACCGTCTGTGTGTTTAGAGGAGGAGACACCCGTCTGTGTGTTTAAGAGGAGAGAGACACCGTCTGTGTTTAAGAGGAGGAGGACACCGTCTGTGTTTAAGAGGAGGAGACACCGTCGTGTTAAAGAGGAGGAGACACGTCTGTGTTTAAGAGGAGGAGACACCGTCTGTGTGTTTAAGAGGAGGAGACACCGTCTGTGTGTTTAAGAGGAGGAGGAGACACCGTCTGTGTGTTTAAGAGGAGGAGACACCGTCTGTGTTTAAGAGGAGGAGACACCGTCTGTGTGTTTAAGAGGAGGAGACACCGTCTGTGTGTTTAAGAGGAGGAGACACCGTCTGTGTTTAAGAGGAGGAGACACCGTCTGTGTGTTTAAGAGGAGGAGACACCGTCTGTGTGTTAAGAGGAGGAGACACCGTCTGTGTTTAAGAGGAGGAGGACACCGTCTGTGTTTAAGAGGAGGAGACACCGTCTGTGTTAAGAGGAGGAGACACCGTCTGTGTGTTTAAGAGGAGGAGACACCGTTCTGTGTGTTTAAGAGGAGGAGACACCGTCTGTGTTTAGAGGAGGAGACACCGTCTGTGTGTTTAAGGAGGAGGAGACACCGTCTGTGTTAAAGAGGAGGAGACACCGTCTGTGTGTTTAAGAGGAGGGAGACACCGTCTGTGTTTAAAAGAGGAGGAGACACCGTCTGTGTTTAAGAGGAGGAGACACCGTTCTGTGTGTTTAAGAGGAGGAGACACCGTCTGTGTTTAAGAGGAGGAGACACCGTCTGTGTTTAAGAGGAGGAGACACCGTCTGTGTTTAAGAGGAGGAGACACCGTCTGTACGTTAAAGAGGAGGAGACACCGTCTGTGTGTTTAAGAGGAGGAGACACCGTCTGTGTTAAAGAGGAGGAGACACGTCTGTGTTTAAGAGGAGGAGACACCGTCTGTACGTTAAAGAGGAGGAGACACCGTCTGTGTGTTTTAAGAGGAGGAGACACCGTCTGTGTGTTTAAGAGGAGGAGACACCGTCTGTGTTAAAGAGGAGGAGACACCGTCTGTGTTTAAAGAGGAGGAGACACCGTCTGTGTTTAAGAGGAGGAGACACCGTCTGTGTTTAAGAGGAGGAGACACCGTCTGTACATTAAAGAGGAGGAGACACCGTCTGTGTGTTAAGAGGAGGAGACACCGTCTGTGTTAAGAGGAGGAGACACCGTCTGTGTTTAAGAGGAGGAGACACCGTCTGTACGTTAAAGAGGAGAGGACACCGTCTGTGTTTAAGAGGAGGAGACACCGTCTGTGTTAAAGAGGAGGAGACGCCGTCTGTGTGTTAAGAGGAGGAGACACCGTCTGTGTTAAAGAGGAGGAGACACCGTCTGTGTGTTTAAGAGGAGGAGACCACGTCTGTGTGTTAAAGAGGAGGAGACACCGTCTGTGTTTAAGAGGAGGAGACACCGTCTGTGTTTAAGAGGAGGAGACACGTCTGTGTATTTAAGAGGAGGAGACACCGTTCTGTGTTTAAGAGGAGGAGACACCGTCTGTGTGTTTAAGAGGAGGAGACACCGTCTGTGTTTAAGAGGAGGAGACACCGTCTGTGTTAAAGAGGAGGAGACACCGTCTGTGTTAAAGAGGAGGAGACACCGTCTGTGTGTTTAAGAGGAGGAGACACCGTCTGTGTTTAAGAGGAGGAGACACCGTCTGTGTTTAAGAGGAGGAGACACGTCTGTGTGTTTAAGAGGAGGAGACACCGTCTGTGTTTAAGAGGAGGATACACCGTCTGTGTGTTTAAGAGGGGGAGACACCGGTCTGTGTTTAAGAGGAGGAGACACCGTCTGTGTTTAAGAGGAGGAGACACCGTCTGTGTGTTTAAGAGGAGGAGACACCGTCTGTGTTTAAGAGGAGGAGACACCGTCTGTGTTAAAGAGGAGGAGACACCGTCTGTGTTTAAGAGGAGGAGACACGTCTGTGTGTTTAAGAGGAGGAGACACCGTCTGTGTGTTTAAGAGGAGGAGACACCGTCTGTGTGTTAGAGGAGGAGGAGACACCGTCTGTGTTTAAGAGGAGGAGACACCGTCTGTGTGTTTAAGAGGAGGAGACACCGTCTGTGTGTTAAGAGGAGGAGACACCGTCTGTGTTTAAGAGGAGGAGACACCGTTCTGTGTGTTTAAGAGGAGGAGACACCGTCTGTGTGTTAAGAGGAGGAGACACCGTCTATGTTTATAGAGGAGGAGGACACCGTCTGTGTTAAAGAGGAGGAGGACACCGTCTGTGTGTTAAGAGGAGGAGACACCGTCTGTGTTAAAGAGGAGGAGACACCGTCTGTGTGTTTAAGAGGAGGAGACACCGTCTGTGTGTTTAAGAGGAGGAGACACCGTCTGTGTTTAAGAGGAGGAGACACGTCTGTGTGTTTAAGAGGAGGAGACCACCGTCTGTGTTAAAGAGGAGGAGACACCGTCTGTGTTTAAGAGGAGGAGACACCGTCTGTGTGTTTAAGAGGAGGAGACACCGTCTGTGTTTAGAGGAGGAGACACCGTCTGTGTTTAAGAGGAGGAGACACCGTCTGTGTTTAAGAGGAGGAGACACCGTCTGTACGTTAAAGAGGAGGAGACACCGTCTGTACGTTAAAGAGGAGGAGACACCGTCTGTGTGTTTAAGAGGAGGAGACACCGTCTGTGTTAAAGAGGAGGAGGACACCATCTGTGTTTAAGAGGAGGAGACACCGTCTGTGTTTAAGAGGAGGAGACACCGTCTGTGTTTAAGAGGAGGAGACACCGTCTGTGTTAAAGAGGAGGAGACACCGTCTGTGTGTTTAAGAGGAGGAGACACCGTCTGTGTTAAAGAGGAGGAGACACCGTCTGTGTTAAAGAGGAGGAGACACCGTCTGTGTGTTTAAGAGGAGGAGACACCGTCTGTGTGTTTAAGAGGAGGAGACACCGTCTGTGTTAAAGAGGAGGAGACACCGTCTGTGTTAAAGAGGAGGAGACACCGTCTGTGTTTAAGAGGAGGAGACACCGTCTGTGTTTAAGAGGAGGAGACACCGTCTGTACATTAAAGAGGAGGAGACACCGTCTGTGTGTTTAAGAGGAGGAGACACCGTCTGTGTTTAAGAGGAGGAGACAACGTCTGTGTTTAAGAGGAGGAGACACCGTCTGTACGTTAAAGAGGAGGAGACACCGTCTGTGTTTAAGAGGAGGAGACACCGTCTGTGTTAAAGAGGAGGAGACACCGTCTGTGTGTTTAAGAGGAGGAGACACGTCTGTGTTAAAGAGGAGGAGACACCGTCTGTGTGTTTAAGAGGAGGAGACACTGTCTGTGTGTTTAAGAGGAGGAGACACCGTCTGTGTTAAAGAGGAGGAGACACCGTCTGTGTGTTAAAGAGGAGGAGACACCGTCTGTGTTTAAGAGGAGGAGACACCGTCTGTGTTTAAGAGGAGGAGACACCGTCTGTGTTAAAGAGGAGGAGACACCGTCTGTGTTTAAGAGGAGGAGACACCGTCTGTGTGTTTAAGAGGAGGAGACACCGTCTGTGTTTAAGAGGAGGAGACACCGTCTGTGTGTTTAAGAGGAGGAGACACCGTCTGTGTTAAAGAGGAGGAGACACCGTCTGTGTGTTAAGAGGAGGAGACACGGCTGTGTTTAAGAGGAGGAGACACCGTCTGTGTTTAAGAGGAGGAGACACCGTCTGTGTTTAAGAGGAGGAGACACCGTCTGTGTGTTTAAGAGGAGGAGACACCGTCTGTGTTTAAGAGGAGGAGACACCGTCTGTGTGTTAAAGAGGAGGAGACACGTCTGTGTTTAAGAGGAGGAGACACCGTCTGTGTTAAAGAGGAGGAGACACCGTCTGTGTGTTTAAGAGGAGGAGACACCGTCTGTGTTAAAGAGGAGGAGACACCGTCTGTGTGTTTAAGAGGAGGAGACACCGTCTGTGTGTTTAAGAGGAGGAGACACCGTCTGTGTGTTAAAGAGGAGGAGACACCGTCTGTGTTTAAGAGGAGGAGACACCGTCTGTGTTTAAGAGGAGGAGACACCGTCTGTGTGTTAAGAGGAGGAGACACCGTCTGTGTTTAAAGAGGAGGAGACACCGTCTGTGTTTAAGAGGAGGAGACACCGTCTGTGTTTAAGAGGAGGAGACACCGTCTGTGTTTAAGAGGAGGAGACACCGTCTGTACATTAAAGAGGAGGAGACACCGTCTGTGTGTTTAAGAGGAGGAGACACCGTCTGTGTTTAAGAGGAGGAGACACCGTCTGTGTTTAAGAGGAGGAGACACCGTCTGTGTTAAAGAGGAGGAGACACCGTCTGTGTGTTTAAGAGGAGGAGCACCGTCTGTGTTAAAGAGGAGGAGACACCGTCTGTGTGTTTAAGAGGAGGAGACACCGTCTGTGTTTAAGAGGAGGAGACACCGTCTGTGTGTTTAAGAGGAGGAGACACCGTCTGGTTTAAGAGGAGGAGACACCGTCTGTGTGTTTAAGAGGAGGAGACACCGTCTGTGTTTAAGAGGAGGAGACACCGTCTGTGTTTAAGAGGAGGAGACACCGTCTGTGTTTAAGAGGAGGTTCAAACGGTTCCTTCAGATGAATCCTACAGTTGGTTCAGCTCAGACTGATCTGAGTTCTGCTGCTGTAGGCTTAGACTGAAGGACACTGAGCTCTGATCTGATACTCCTCCTCCTCTCTGCTCTTCCTCCTCTCTGACCTCCTCTCAGCTCAGTTCTTCTCCTCTCTGCTCCTCCTCCTCCTATACTCCTCCTCTCTGACCTCCTCCAGTTCTTCCTCCTCTCTACTCCTCCTCTCTGACCTATTCAGTTCTTCTCCTTTCTGCTCCTCCTCCTCTCTACTCCTCCTCTCTGACTCCTCTCAGTTCTTCCCTCTTACTCTCTCTGACCTCCTCTCAGTTCTTCCTCCTTCTGCTCCTCCTCCTCTCTACTCCTCCTCTCTGACCTCCTCTCAGTTCTTCCTCCTCTCTACTCCTCTCTGACCTCCTCTCAGTTCTTCCTCCTTTCTGCTCCTCCTCCTCTCTACTCCTCCTCTCTGCTCCTCCTCTCTGACCCCTCTCTCTATTCCATCTCTCCTTTTTCAACCCCATCAAATTCATGTTACTGACTTGACTTCTTCCCTGGACTCTCTGTGCTTTATCTCCTCACAGGTTTTCCCTGGATCCTCTCTGGACCTGCTGCTGTGCTCCTGCCTCTCTCCTCCTTCATCGTCATCACTCACTCATGCATATAGTGATGATAGTGTTTATTCTATAGCTCCACAGATGTTCTAGTTCAGTTATCTGTGCATCAGCTGCAGCCATGTGTCCTCCTCCATCCACCCCCTGCTCCCCCCAGTCTCTCTCTCTCTCTCTCTCTCTCTCTCTCTCTCTCTCTCTCTCTCTCTCTCTCCCTCTCTAACCCCAGCTGGTCCTGTCATTCGTCCATCCTCCTGGGTTCTGCTGTTTAAAGGACGTCTGTCCGTCCACTGTCCTCACCACTAGTGTTTGTTTGTGTTGGGTTTCTGTGCAGTGTCTTCACTCTGCTGTAGATCGGCTCTGAATGACACTGTAGGAGGACAATTTTATGACTGAGCGCGATCTGAATATAAGTTGATGATTGATTAATGTGGCTTCATGAAAATCCAAGATCACAATTTAGAAATGTTTGAATCATGTCCGAAAAGCTAATATTCGGAAGTCACACCATAGAATTTGCAAAAAATGAATTTTGGAGTATGATAAAAAAATACATTAAAAGTTTTAAATAAACCTGAAATGACGAGAGAGTGTTTATTGTGTCATTTAGAACATCCTAAATCACTGTTTGGAATTTTTGGAATAATGTCCAAAATGTCAATTTTTGGATGTCATACTTACTAAAAAATGATTTTTGGAAATGTTTAAAAAAAACACCTTAAAATTTTTAAATCAACCTGAAAAACATCAGAGAGTTTTTATTATGTCATTTGGAATATTCTAAATCACTATTTTGAGAAATTTGGAATCATGTCCAAAATGTCCATTTTGGACATTTTACCCTTACAAACAATGATTTTTTCAGAAAGTTAAAAAAAAAACCTTAAAATGTTTTAAATCAACCTGAAAAACCTCAGAGAGTGTTTGTGTCATTTAGAACATCCTAAATCACTATTTAGAGAAATTTTGAATCATGTCAAAAATGTCCATTTTTGGACGTCATGCTATAGCCTTACTAAAAAATGATTTTTGGATCATGTTCAAAAACACCTTAGAATGTTTTAAATCAACCTGAAAATCAACAGAGAGCTTTTATTATGTCATTTAGAATATCCTAAATAACTATTTCGAGAAATTTGGAATCCTTTACAAAATGTTCATTTTTGCACGTTATACTATAGCCTTACTAAAAAAATGATTTTTTGAGCATGTTCAAAAAACACTTTGAAATGTTTTAAATAACCGAAAAAAACCAAAGAGAGTTTATCATGTCATTTTGAATATCCTAAATCACTATTTAGACACGTTTGGAATCATGTCTAAAATGTCATTTTTGTACGTCGGACTATAGCCTTACTAAAATCAATGATTTTGTAGCATGTTCAAAAAACACCTTAAAATGTTTTAACTTAACCTGAAAACACACAGTGAGTTTTTATTATGTCATTTAGAACATCCTAAATCAGTTTTAAGACATGTTTGGAATCATTTCCAAAATGTCCATTTTTTGGTCATCATAACTTATTAAAAAATTATTTCTGAGCAAGTGCCAAAAAAAAAAAAATTTAAAATGTTTTAAATCAACTGGAAAAACCTAACGGAGTGTTTATTGTGTCATTAAGAATATCCTAAATCACTATTGAAAATGTTTGGAATCATGTCCAAAATGTTCATTTTTGGACATAACACCATAGCCTTAATAAAAAATGATTTTTTGAGCATGTTCAAAAAACACCTTAAAATGTTTTAAATCAACCGGAAAAACCCAGGGGAGTGTTTATTGTGTCATTAGAACATCCTAAATCACTAATGAGAGAAATTTTGAATCATGTCAAAAATGTCCATTTTGGACGTCATACCTATAGCCTGACTAAAATCAATGATTTTTATAGCATGTTCAAAAAACACCTTAAAATGTTTTTAAATCACCCTGAAACACACCAAACACTATTACTGTCATTAAAAAATCCTAATAACTATTTAGAGAAATTTAAATCAACTCCAAAATGTCCATTTTTGGACGTCATCCTAAAGCCTTACTAAAAAACTGATTTTTAGAGCATGTTCAAAAAACATTTTAAAATGTTTTAATCAACCTGAAATATACCAGAGAGGCTTTATTGTGTCATTTAGAACATCCTAAATCACTATTTAGACATGCTTGGAATCATTTCCAAAATGTCCATTTTTGGACGTCATACCATAGCTTTACTAAAAATGATTTTTGTAGCCTGTTCAAAAAACACCTTAAATTTTTTAAATCAACGTGAAAAAACACCAGAGAGTTTTATTATGTAATTTAGAATATCCTTAATCACTATTTAAAGAAATTGGAATACTTTCCAAAATGTCCTTGTTTGAACGTCATACTATATAGCCTTACTAAAGAAATAATTTTTTTGAGCATGTTCAAAAAAAGCTTAAAAATGTTTTAAATCAACCTGAAAAACCTAAGAGAGTGTTTATCATGTCATTTAGAACATCCCAAATCAAAATTTAGAAACCTTTGGAATCATGTCCAAATGTCCATTTTGGACGTCATACTATAGCCTTAAAAAAAAAGAAGATTTTTGGAAAATCAACCCTAAATCAACTTGAAATAGACCAGAGAGTGTTTATTTTGTCATTTAGAATATCCCAAATCAGTTTTTAGACTTCTTTGGAATCATGTCCAAAATGTCCATTTTTGAACGTCATACTATAGCCTTACTAAATAATGATTTTTTTTTAGCAAATTGAAAAAAAACCCTTAAAATATTTTTAAATCAACCGGAAAAACCTTAGAGAGTGCTTATTGTTAATTTAGAACATCCTAATCACTATTTAGAGAAATTTGGAATCATGTCCAAAATGTCCATTTTTGGACGTCATGCCATAATCTTAGTAAAAAAAAAAAAGATTTTTGGAGCAAGTTAAAAAAAAACACCTTAAAATGTTTTATATTAACCTGAAATATACCGGAGAGTGTTTATTGTGTCATTTAGAACATCCTAAATCAGTTTTTAGACATGTTTGGAATCATGTCCAAAATGTCCATTTTTGGACGTCATACTATAGCCTTTACTAAAAAAATAATTTTTTTGAGCAAGTTCAAAAACACCTTAAAATTTTTTAAATCAACCTGAAATAGACCAGAGAGTGTTTATTGCGTCATTTAGAACATCCTAAATCAGTTTTTAGACATGTTTGGAATCATGTCCAAAATGTCCATTTTTGGACGTCATACTATAGCCTTACTAAAAAATGATTTTTTGAGCAAGTTCAAAAACACCTTAAAATGTTTAAAATCAACCTGAAATAGACCTCAGAGAGTGTTTATTGTGTCATTTAGAACATCCTAAACAGTTTTTAGACATGTGTGAATCATGTCCAACATGTCCATTTTTGACGTCATACTATAAACTTACTACAAACTGATTTTTTTGAGACAGTTAAAAAACACCTTAAAATGTTTATAATCAACCTGAAAAAGACCAGAGCGTGTTTTATTGTGTCATTTAGAACATCCTAAATCACTATTGAGAGAAATTTTGAATAATGTCCAAAATGTCCATTTTTGGACGTCATACTATAGCCTTACTAAAAAAATGATTTTTTGAGCAAGTTCAAAAAAAACCTTAAAATGTTTTAAATCAACCCGGAAAAAAACCCAAGAAATTGTTTATTGTGTCATTTAGAACATCCTAAATCAGTTTTTAGACTTCTTTGGAATCATGTCCAAAATGTCCATTTTGACGTCATACTATAGCCTTACTAAAAAATGATTTTTTTGAGCAAGTTCAAAAACACCTTAAAATGTTTTAAATCAACCTGAAATATACCAGAGAGTGTTTATTGTGTCATTTAGAACATCCTAAATCAGTTTTTAGACATGTTTGGAATCATGTCCAAAATGTCCATTTTTGGACGTCATACTATAGCCTTACTAAAAAAATGATTTTTTGAGCAAGTTAAAAAAAAACCTGAAAATGTTTTAAATCAACCGGAAAAACCCAAGAGATTGTTTTTTGGGTCTTAAAGAACATCCTAAATCAGTTTTTAGACATGTTTGGAATCATGTCCAAAAATGTCCATTTTGGACGTCATACTATAGCCTTACTAAAAAATGATTTTTGGAGCAAGTTCAAAAACACCTTAAAATGTTTATAATCAACCTGAAATAGACCAGAGAGTGTTTATTGTGTCATTTAGAACATCCTAAATCAGTTTTTAGACATGTTTGGAATCATGTCCAAAAATGTCCATTTTTGGACATCATACTATAGCCTTACTAAAAAATGATTTTTGGAGAAAGTTCAAAAAACACCTTAAAATATTTTAAATCAACCGGAAAAACCTCACAGAGTGTTTATTGTGTCATTTAGAAACTCCTAAATCAGTTTTAGACATGTTTGGAATCATGTCCAAAATGTCCATTTTTGGACGTCATACTATAGCCTTACTAAAAAAAATGATTTTTTTGAGGAAAGTTCAAAACACCGTAAAATTTTTTAAATCAACCTGGAATAGACCAGAGAGATTTTATTTTGTCCTTTAGAAAATCCTAAATCAGTTTTTTAGACATGTTTGGCATAATGTCCAAAATGTCCATCTTGGGACGTCAAACTTACAAACTTACTAAAAAATGATTCGTCATACTATAGCCTTACTAAAAAATGATTTTTTTTAAGAAGTTAAAAAAAATCCTTAATTTTTTTTAAATCAACCAGAAAAACACAACAGAGAGTGTTTATTGTGTCATTTAGAACATCCGAATCACTAATTAGAGAAATTTTGAATCATGTCCAAATGTCCATTTTTGGACATCATACTATACAGCTTACTAAAAAATGATTTTTTTGAGCAAGTTCAAAAACACCTTAAATGTTTAAAATCTACCGGAAAAAACCTCAGAGAGTGTTTATTGTGTCATTTACAAACTCCTAAATCAGTTTTAGACATGTTTGGAATCATGTCCAAAATGTCCATTTTTGGACGTCATACTATAGCCTTACTAAAAAAACATTTTTGGAGCATGTAAAAAAAAAAAAAACTTAAAATGTTTTAAATCAACCTGAAATATACCAGAGAGTGTTTATTGTGTCATTAAGAACATCCTAAATCAGTTTTAGACATGTTTGGAATGATGTCTAAAATATCCATTTTTGGACGTCATACTATTTAGCCTTGCTAAAAAAATGATTTTTTTGAGTAAGTTCAAAAAACACCTTAAAATATTTTAAATCAACCGGAAATATACCAGAGAGTGTTTATTGTGTCTTTTAGAACATCCTAAATCCCTATTGAGAGAAATTTTGAATCATGTCCAAAATGTCCATTTTGGACGTCATACTATAGCCTTACTAAATAAATGATTTTTTTGAGCAAGTTCAAAAACACCGTAAAATTTTTTAAATCAACCTGAAATAGACAAGAGAGATTTTATTTTGTCATTTAGAAAATCCTAAATCAGTTTTTTAGACATGTTTGGAATCATGTCCAAAATGTCCATTTTTTGTACGTCATAGTAAAACCTTACTAAAAAATTATTTTTTGAGCAAGTTCAAAAAACACCTTAAAATGTTTTAAATCAATCGTAAAAACCTCAGAGAGTGTTTTGCGTCATTTAGAACATCCTAATCAGTTTTTAGACATGTTTTGAATCATGTCCAAAATGTCCATTTTTGGACGTCATACTATAGCCTTACTAAAAAATGATTTTTGGAGAAAGTTCAAAAAAACTCTTAAATGTTTAAATCAACCTGAAACATATCAGAGAGTGGTTTATTGTGTAATTTATAAAATCCTAAATCAGTTTTTAGAAATGTTTGGAATCATGTCCAAAATGTCCATTTTTGGATGTCATACTATAGCCCTTAAATGATTTAAATCAACCTTAAATATATCAGAGAGTGTTTATTGTGCAATTTAGAACATCCTAAATCAATAATCAGAGAAATTTTAAATCATGTTCAAAATGTCCATTTTTGGACGTCATACTATTTAGCCTTACTAAAAAATGATTTTTTAAGAAAGTTCAAAAAAACACCTTAAAATGTTTTAAATAACCCGGAAAAAAACAAACAGATTGTTTATTGTGTCATTAAGAACATCCTAAAAAAGTTTTTAGACATCTTGGAATCATGTCCAAAAGTGTCCATTTTGGACGTCATACTATAGCCTTACTAAAAAATGATTTTGGAGCATGTTCAATAACACCTTAAAATGTTTCAAATCAACCTGAAATATACCAGAGATTTATTGTGTCATTTAGAACATCCTAATCATTTTTAGACATGTTTGGAATCATTTCCAAAATGTTTCATTTTTGGACGTCATACTATA
>NC_043976.1:41755875-41776208 GCF_902148855.1 Sphaeramia orbicularis | reverse complement strand
TAACGTACAGACGGTGTCTCCTCCTCTTAAACACAGACGGTGTCTCCTCCTCGTAACACAGACGGTGTCTCTCCTCTTTAACGTACAGACGGTGTCTCCTCCTCTTAAACACAGACGGTGTCTCCCTCTTTAACACAGACGGTGTCTCCTCTTAAACACAGACGGTGTCTCCTCCTCTTTAACGTACAGACGGTGTCTCCTCCTCTTAAACACAGACGGTGTCTCCTCCTCTTAAACACAGACGGTGTCTCCTCCTCTTAAACACACAGACGGTGTCTCCTCCTCTTTAACGTACAGACGGTGTCTCCTCCTCTTAAACACAGACGGTGTCTCCTCCTCTTAAACACGACGGTGTCTCCTCCTCTTAAACACAGACGGTGTCTCCTCCTCTTTAACACAGACGGTGTCTCCTCCTCTTTAACGTACCGACGGTGTCTCATCCTCTTAAACACGACGGTGTCTCTCCTCTTAAACACAGACGGTGCCTCCTCTTTAAGTAAGACGGTGTCTCCTCCTCTTAAACACAGACGGTGTCTCCTCCTCTTTAACGTACAGACGGTGTCTCCTCTTAAACAGACGGTGTCTCCTCCTCTTAAACACAGCCGGTGTCTCCTCCTCTTAAACACCCAGACGGTGTCTCCTCCTTAAACACAGACGGTGTCTCCTCCTCTTAAACACAGACGGGTCTCCTCCTCTTAAACACAGACGGTGTCTCCTCCTCTTTAACGTACAGACGGTGTCTCCTCTTTAACACAGACGGTGTCTCCTCTCTTAAACACAGACGGTGTCTCCTCCTCTTAAACACAGACGGTGTCTCCTCCTCTTAAACACACAGACGGTGTCTCCTCCTCTAACACAGACGGTGTCTCCTCTTAAACACAGACGGTGTTCTCCTCTTAAACACAGACGGTGTCTCTCCTCTTAAACACAGACGGTGTCTCTCCTCTTAAACACACAGACGGTGTCTCCTCCTCTTAAACACAGACGGGTCTCCTACATTCTTTATTTTGGTTTTATTTATTCTCTGTACAACACTTTGGTCCACTGCAGTCGTTTTAAAGTGCTTCATAAATAAAGTTGGACTGGATTGGACATATTAAAATATGAGCTAAACAGCACTTTAGTCATTTGTTTTCGGATTCATCTGATTAAAGTTTGTACGATTTAGCACATTTAATGTCGGAGGCAGATTTTTTCTAAGAAATTGTAGAGCAGTGATTTAATCTGATAAATACTTAGACGATAGTGTATTAACTCGCTGTATATTAAACTGATTTTCATTGCCCTGTGACAGTAAAGATCTATTCTATATGGTCATATGCAAGGTGAGAATAGTTTTGGATTTTTCATTATGATTTAGTTGATGTAGTTTAACTTTTTTTTCTCTAATTCAGTTAGTTTTAGGTTTTAGAGCAGGTTTGCTAGTTTTTATTAGTTTTGTTTTTTTTCTAAATGCTTAGTTTACTTTAGTTTAGTATTAATTTAGTTTTGTCGTATCTTTTCTCTTCTTCTCCGTCGTATTCAAATAAATCCCGTACAGGACTCTGCTGTTCTCTCCCACCTTTAGTCTCCACGACTGGAAACCACAAGTGACGAGAAGTGACGGACCATGAAGTGTCGTATGGTGGCACCACTAAAATTACACGAGTGAAATAAATCAATTTATTAATCCGACATTGACAAAGACGAAAACGAAGTGCATTTTATCCATAAATTTGATCTGTTTTAGTTAGTTTTGTAAACACACAATACAGTTTCAGTTAGTTATTGTTTCGTTTTTAATGATAGTTTTATTTATTTCAGTTAATGAAAATGTAATAATAATAATAATGGATTAGATTTCTACAGTGCTTTTCTATGAACACATACTCAAAGTGCGTACAGAGGATCCATTAATCATTCGCTCTCACATTCTCCCTCTGGTGGTGGTAAACTACATCTGTAGCCACAGCTGCCCTGGGGCACTGGAGGCAAGGAGGGTGAAGTGTCTTGCCCAAGGACACAACAACATGGACAGAGCGGGATTCGAACCGCCAACCCTTCGGTTATTGGATGACCCACTCTACCATCGACGCCATGGCCGCCCCATGGCTCCGATGGTAGAGTGTTTTACAATTCTAGTTTTCATCATTTCGTTAGTTTTCCTTAATGAAATAACCCTGGTCATATGTTGTGTTAATTATGACAACTTTATTCTGAAAACCTTTGAACGTTTCATTTATTGAAAAATATGAATAGAAAAGACATTAAAAAATGTCATTTTAAAATCAATCTGGAAAAAAATATATACATATATCTATATAAATATACATATATATATAGAGAGAAACACTGATCACAGGTTGAATGTTTCAAACCCTCAAACTCCATCATAAAAATAAAAACTGATTTCATCTGCTGGTGGAAACATTTTCATCCACTATGTTTTCATTTCTTCTAAAGTTAACTGGGCCAATCACACACAGTTCAATTTTCCAACATGTGATACTTTGTTGCTGAAATCTGAGCCATCAGCTGTTAGATCAGGACACAGCCGGGCGTTACCCATCATGCTTTGATGTCGCTGCGTCGTCTTTCTAGTGGATGCAGGTGTTTCAGAGTCACTTTAGTCCTAATATGTTATTTCCAGGACGTTGGCTCCACATGACACACACTGGGCCGTTCCACAGCCTTGTCCGTGTCTTTAAACAGTTCCGTCAGGGCGTGTTTTCTTGGTGATTTTCATCTGTAAATGGTCGAGTGTGTCGGACGGCCGGAGTCACATCAGCTTCAGCTGCCTGGAGACACACGGGTCCACCTCACAGAGCAGCGATCAGGACCGAACTGGCCTCTGCTCCTTTTTTCTGCACAGTATCGAACACCTGTCGGGCCTTGTCCGCCCTGTTCAGAGTTTGAGCCGACTCCATTTCAGGATGGGTTAGAACCCCTTTCTCCAGGAGTTTAGAGAGACCACCAGACTGGAGTCAGACACTCTATGGATGAACTGCACACGGATTAACTCCAGCTTCTGCTCTGGACTTTGAGTTGGACCAGAACCTGCAGGACCAGAGAGGAACAGGTTTAACTTTACACTGAAAAAAACAAAAAAATCTAAATCTTACCAAGTGTATTTGTCTCTTTCTAGTCCAATATCTCATCACACTTAAAATAAGACATAATCACCTAAAGAGTAACTTTTCAGTGAGATATAAGAACTGATTTTTGGACAACAGATCTGGAAAATCTTATTTCAAGAAATCTAACCAGACAATTTTCACTTGTTCCATTGGCAGATTTTTTTGCTTAAAGCTATTCCGTATGATGTGGCATTTTTACACTTTTCTTTTGTCACCTTAAATGCTCCTAATAAGCATGTCAAACTAAAATGTAAAAGAAATCCACCAGGTATTAAAACTCAAAAAAGTTTAATTCTCATATATTTCTGATAAATTCTGACCAATCATTTTATTCGGTCCGAATGAAATAATTGGCCGAACCTGGCTGAGCCTCCTGTCAATCATCCATTATGGCCGTCCAGCATCAGACATGTGTCCCTCTGAATCTGACGCTTCACTGTCGCTGCTCCTCCTGTCACTGACCACAGTCTGTCTAGGATGTGAATGGATAGAACTCAATGCCAATGTGGAAGGAAAAACGGATTTATTAACAGAAACAAAACTAAGGGAACAAACAGGAGTCTGATGAATGAAGGATGGAGATAAAAGTCTGGAAGTCAGATGTACTGGACTGAACAGACGGGTCTGCAGGAAGCTCAGCTTTTATGACCGCAGGACTCATACAGGTTCATGTACTTGGTGTCACACAGTGTAGGATGATAAATGTATGGACTATGAAACCTCAACTGTCCACGGAAAATTTGCGGAGGGCGTGCGTTCACAGTGTGTGCGCCCATCGCCTGGACACCTCATCTCCGTGGTGAGAGAAGACATGACCCAGCGCTGCACAGACCAGACCCTTAAATACAGGGTCTACTGATGGAGCAGGAGCCCACACAGGCGGATGATGTGCTGATTACTGAGGGAGGGGTCCACGGACACGCCGAAGCGGACCGACCTCCACCTCGCTTCCACCGCACGCATCAGGGGAGAGGAGGGGAGCATCAGAGCTCAGGCAGGGGGAAGTGGGCGGGGCTTTGGAGGGAGGTGGGTGTTCATGTTCAAACTTTTACTAAGTGCTGTGAGAAATGCCACATCGGTAGGTAGAGCTTTAATTCAATTCAATGTTGGTTAATTCAAGCGAAAAAATCTGCCAATGGAAGGTTGAAAAAGAAACAGAATGTGTTCATCAGTGGCGTCCATCTTTCTGTTCTGGACTTAAACCACAGCATAAAGTCTTACCAGGCAGATCTACTGTATGCTCCCACACCTTCCTGTTGTCTTCATCTTGGATGGTTAAAGTCACTTCTTCAGTGTTTGTTTGCAGGGGACTTGAAACATCGGTGTGATATTTGGCCCAAAGTCCAAGATGAACTCTTTTTCCTGCAGAACACAGCGTTAACAAAGTGAAGTAAAAGTAACAGTTGTTTGATCCCATTGTAACGTATTCCTTCTCCTCACCTGAGGCGGACCTTATAGGCTTCAGGACACACAACGCTGTAACTCTGGTATTTGATGAGTTTACAGTCGGCAGGAACCTTGATGTACTTATCACCCTGATGTTTAGCGGTCACCTACAGAGACATTAGAACATTTTAGGAGTCACTGATAAAACACCAGGTTCATTTAATTCATCAGTAACTCACACTTTTCTTTGGCTCTTTTTCTTTTCTTTCTTTGGTTTAATACAAAAGTCTGGAAATATGACTAAAAACTTCTCACACTGTATTTAGTTTTAGTTAAATTCAACTAAAATCTTTTCTTAAACCCCAACACTTACAGGAGTTCAGCTGTGACACTGGAGGAAAACCCCTGGACTTGTAAATCCACCTCATCTATGAGGTAAAGGTCAGACATTCTCTACAGATTATATGGATCTCCTTCACATGGAAAAATTCCACTGACATTATTCAAATGGTTCCAGAATGGTGAGTGTTTTGTAGCGATCGGGTCGTTGACACTAGTCCTGTTCTAACATTAAACATGGACATGATATTACTGAAAAACCACAGGGTTCTTCTAAACACCGAAGATATAGGGTTTTGCTTTTGTTAAGTTCTCATCAGTGTTTTTAATAAGGAATGAAAAAAAAGTTCCATGAATCTTACCTCATCCAGAGGGACATTACTCGGCAGCAGTAACATGTTGAGGTTCTGTCTGTTTGTTCTTGTGTGGGGGTGAGAGGAACAGCAGGATTTGGGTTGTGACTGATCTGAAGAACTGAACGATCTGCTTCAAAGGCCAAAGAGAGACAGACTGGAGATGCTGATCACCACATGAGACTCTGTGATCTTTAGCGGCTCAATGAAGTTCATCCCATCGTCAGTGACGTGGACGACAGACAGCAGGTTTTGAACTGGAAAACAGACGACAAACGGTTTCACAAATACACAAGTCTGTGTATTGTATAATATCATCATATCATGGTACATTCACCACAATGTAGTGAATAAGTGCATTTTTCTGCTTTATGTGGCATCATGACGCTATGATCTACACGCTCAGTTGGATTTTCTGGATCCAATGTCGTTTCATTTCTTTTCTTTCATAATTAGAGGATGACATCGTAACACTATCCCCTCATTTCTACATAGACAGAGTTTATCTTACTTTAAAAAAAACTTACATAAAACAGCCCAAAACAAATATCAGTCCTGATTTTCAGTTGGCCTCGAAGAAGTTCTGGTGAACTGTCAGGTGACTCAACTGGAGATACGGTCAGATGGTGGAAGGACGACTTCCAGGATCTAAACCTAAACCCTGCCTTCACACCTTCTGTGGCAGAAGCAGAGTCCTGGGTCTCTTGGACGGGCCCACCCGTCCCGGGCTGAGGTCTCTGAGGTAGTTGGACAAGTCCTTGGTGGTCCAGCTTCGGGGGTGGATGAAATCTGTCCTGAGTTCCTTAAAGGTCTGGATGTTGTGGGGCGGTCTGGGCTGACACGCCTCTTCAACGTCGTATGGAGGACGGAGAAAGTAGATCTGGAGGCAGACTGGGGTGGTGGTTCCCCTTTTCAAGAAGGGGGACCAGAGGGTCCAACCACAGGGGGATCAAACTCCTCAGCCTCCCTGGGAAGGCCGATGCCAGGGTACTGGAGATGAGAGTCCGACTGATAGTCGAACCCTGGATTCAGGAGGAACAATGCAGGGTTTGACCTGGTCATAGAGCACTGGACCAGCTCTTTACCCTCTACAGGATCCTAGAGGGTTCGTGGGAGTTTTCCCATCCAATCCACATGTGTTTTGTGGATTTCGAGAAGGCCTTCGACCATGTCCCTCAGGGTATCCTGTGGGGGGTGCTGCAGGAGTATGAGGTCCATGGCCTACTGCTACAGGACATTAGGTCCTTGTACGACTGGATCCAGAGCTTGGTCCACATTGCCAGCAGTAAGTCAGATTTGTTCCTGGTGGGAGTTGGACTTTGCCGTGGCTGACCTTCGTTACCGATTCTGTTCATAATCTTATGGACTGAACTTCTAGACACAGCCAGGGGGAGGAGGGGGTCTGGTTTGGGGGCCTCAGGGTCACATCTCTGCTTTTTAGCTTACCAGCCGACAGGCCGTAAGCTACTGTCATCATGCGGTGTCTGTCGTTGTCATCTTCTTCTCCCAAACTACAATTCCAATTGACTTCAAACTTGGTAGACAGCTTCTTTATGATGATGTCAACAAAAGTTAGTGAAATTATTTGGATGGATCTGATTCTGGATTTGGTGCAACTTTGAAAAATTTCCCCATTATAAGAGATAGGAAGTGGATCGATGCAATAACTCAGTAAATATAAATGATATCAAGTGTAAATTTCTACAGTCCAGCCCTGATGGGGAGATGACCAAAACATAATGGCCACATGTTGATCAGGATCTTCTTCTGGATCCGGGAACTTACGGAAAATTTAACATGGGCTCTTATGGGAAAAAATTTCAATCGTCTTTTTTCTCTGAAACTCCAGTTCTGATTGAGTTCTAACTTGGTATACAGCTTCTGTATGATGATGTCAACACAAGGTATTGAAATTATTTTGATCCGGATCTGATTCTGGATTTGGTGTGACTTTGAAAAATTTTCCCATTGTAAGAGATAGGAAGTGGATTGATCCAATAAATCAGTATCAATGATATCAAGTTAGAATTTGAATTGTTTCACAGATCTGATTGGAATATGAGCAAAACATGGGCTATTTCTGTAATAGAATAAATACACAGAACTGGGTGAGAATAAATGGCATCTGGATACATTTCCCAAAGCTTTTAATTTGGCCGGTAAGCTACAGGGCCATTGGTCCTATTTTTACAGATGATGTGGTCTTTTTGGCCTCATCAAGCTGTGACCTCCAGCTTGCACTGGGACGGATCGCAGCTGAGATGGAGATCAGCACCTCCAAGTCCGAGGCCACGGTCCTCAGTCAGAAAAGGATGGTGTGCCCTCTGTGAGTTGGAGAAGAGTTACTGCCCCAAGACGTTTAAGTACCCCGGGTCTTGTTCACAAGTGAGGGAAGGATGGAACGTGAGATCAACAGGTGGGTCAGGGTAGTGTTGGCAGTAATGAGGACGTCGAATCTCAAAGTTTAATTTGGACTGTTGGTACACACTCATGTCCAAACACAGAGGCAAATACTACACCCTAGAAAACCTTCAAGAGGAAACCTCCCCGACCACAGTCAGCCCATGACGGTGGTTATTTAAAGCCACGTTGCATGGACATGAATACAGGGAAGATCTCGACATGCCCAAGTGTCAACCTTAGCTGCATTAGCTGATGTTAGCATTCATATGTATTGAATTCTTTGGTGTCAGCCAGCCCGATAATTAGCTCATTAGCTCAGGTAGCTGTTATTAGTGTGTTTGTACATTTATACTGTTGTCGAAAACCAATGAATGACGTCACAGAGGGTTCGATCACTATTTACATACTGTCTACGGACCTGCCCTTTGTGCAGAACAGTGGTTTACAAACCCTTTACACCCAAGACAAACAATCCATCTGACTGTCCTCCAGCCCCACCTTCAGGACCAACTTTACACGACAGCTGTAAGAACATCGGGACAGATGAACCATCTGGATACCGTCCTTACCAGGTTCTGTCTCACAGTGTGGGAAGTGGAGCTGACGAACAGCGTCTTCCGGACACTCGATACTCAACATTGGCCCTGCAGCCTCCGAACCAGCTGACTCCAGGAGGTTCTCATCCCATTGGACAGTCCTGTACTGAAGGCCCGCCTCTCCATCCACAACAAACACCAATCCAGTCCGAGTACAGCAGAACGAACCAGAACGGGGACACCTGAACCTGTAAAACATCCAGAAGTAAGATTTAGGCCTTAGGTCCTGTGTTCCAGCTGCAGGTTTAATGTCCACAGGAAGTGAAGAGTGTCTTCAGTCAAAACTAGACTCTGCTTTAATCCTCATCTGTGATCATTAAATATGTTTTAGTGATAAAGTGTGTTTATTCGATACGTCTTTGAGCCTCCATAGATAACACGACTGGCAGCTGTACATGATTTGTGCTGTTTATTAGTTGGAGCATAAACACAGGTTGTTTCTCCTCTAGAGACAGAAGCTGCTGATTGAACATGTGAGTAAAAACAGAAGAGAAAGTAAAGCCAGTCATTTTCATATATTTTGGGACTGCCCTTATATTGGGCCTTTTTGGCAGGATTTGAAGAAAAGCAGGGAGAAAATTTTCAAAGTCCAATTTCCATTCCCATTTGAATCTATATTTGGGAAAAGAACCAGGGGAGAACACATTCACAGGATAAATATCTATTCAGAATATTGTCGGTAGCAGGTAAAAAAAAAAACATTGCTAGGAAGTGGCTAAAACAGGATGCACCAAAAATGGAGGACTGGATAGAGGTTATAGATGACATCTATAGGATGGAGAAGTTGACTTTCTCTGTCAGACTGGATTCAGACAAATTCACCAAATACTGGAAAAACTGGGTTGATTTTATAACACTATTAAGAGACGATTTTACTTGATGAGAGTAATGTGCATTTAGATCCATGTAAACCCTTGGTTCGTGCTACACATTTAAATGTTCATCTTATACAGGGGAAAAGAACGGAATGTGAAATAATAATAATAATAATAATAATAATTTATTTGTAAAGCGCTTTCAATCAAAGTGCTGTACAGATATAAAATCATCAAACAAAACATAAAAGCTAAAAACATTAACAGTAAAAACAATCAGACTTATAACAGAGTAAACAAGTGGGTCTTGAGCTTTGCTTTAAAAACATCCACAGAGCATGCCTGCCTTACGTCCAGAGGAAGACTGTTCCAGAGTGTTGGCGCACGGAAGAAAAGGCTCGCTCACCGACAGTCTTTTCCTGACTTTAGCACAGTCAGGAGGCCAGATCCTTGAGAGCGAAGGGCACGAGAAGGTGCATACAGTCTAACCAGCTCTGTTAAGTAAGAAGGTGCCGCTCCATTTAAAATTTTATAAGTCAATAAAAGCACCTTAAAATCAGCATGAACCTGACATGGAAGCCAGTGAAGAGAGGCCAACACTGGGGTAATATGATCAAATTTTCCAGCTCCAGTCAGAACCGAGCTGCAGCATTTTGCACCATCTGCAGACTCGGAAATTTTTTTAGGTAATCCTGAGAGAGAGAGCGTTACAGTAGTCCAAATGAGATGTTATGAAGGCGTGAATGAGGACTTCAGCATCTTTGTCACTTAGGATTGGCCTGATCTTAGATCCTTCGAAGATGAAAAATGATATTCGAGTCGCCTCCTTGATATGCTTATCAAAAGCAAGTGACTGGTCAAATATGACACCAAGGTTTTTCATCTTGTCTCTGCCAAGAACAACACAGTCAAGAGACAAAGTAACATTATTGAATAAATTTAGCAATTTCTGGGGTCCAATGATCATCATTTCAGTCTTTGCAGAGTTCAGGAAAAGGAAATTTCAGAGAGCCTCCTGACGGTTAGGCCTATTTCACATGTTAAAGGCATGTACAATTGCAAATCATCTGTAACAGTGAAAATCAATTTCCATGGAATGTAATAATTTACAAGTGGTGCAAGATACAGTGAGAAAAGCAGAGGACCCAGAACAGAACCCTGAGGAACCCCATGCTTCACTATGCAAGGCTCAGACAAGACATTATTAAATAAAACACATTGAGATCTCTCTGACAGATAAGACTTCAACCATGATAGCACCTTGCCAGAGATGCCAAAATGGTATTCAAGTCTTTCAATTAAAATACAGTGATCAACCGTATCGAAAGCAGCACTGAGGTCCAACAACAATAAGACTGAAGCACAATCAGAGTCTGTTATTTCCCTTTAACTATATTTTGGGTGGCTTTGTATATTTTTACTATTTCTGTCAATGCTCCCCTGTTTGAGTATGTTTTTTTTTTTTTCATTTCATACATAGAAGTCATGTAAACGATGTAAAATGCTAAGATGATGCTGACTGAAAAAATAAAATAAAAAGATAATTACAAAAAAAAACTAGAACTGCGAGCAGTTATGAATGGGGGCCAAGCCTCCCCGCCCACTCGGACCCCAGGCCCCACAGAGCCCACGGAAGTCGGCCCCGAAGGACGTGGGTCTGGGGCTGAGCTGGTGGAGGCTGGGCCCCGTTCATAAGGGTTTACAGTTGGAGTTAGTATTCCACCGTCTGAGCCGCTGTATTCACTGGAATGGGACAAATGCACCAGTAGAGTGGAAGGAGGAATGTGTGGGACTGGGATTAGTTGGAATAAATTACACTCATATGACCAATCATTACTAAACTTTACAGCTGGTCTCAGGAGTGACCACACATCATACTCACAAAATTTCATTGAAATCTGTAAAGGCGTTTCAGAGATAAAAATTTTACTATTTGCAGCGCCCAATAGAGGCTAACATTCATCAAATTCAGCTCATACCCTCACAGTCACATGTAAACAAAGTATCTAATATTTGGTGTTGAAAGACTTTAATTTGTGTGAGATTTGTAATAGTTAACAGTTTTTTAGCTAGCTACAGAAAATATTCATTGATAATTTCACATTTTTTGACCAAACAAAATTCTATTGATAACTTAGTATCATGTCTATGAGAAGAGCGTAAATGCCAAGATTCATGCAGATCAGAAAAAATCCCAAGCAGGAGTTTGAAAAAGTAAGTTTCCAGTTTTCGCAGTTTATCTGGAAAAAAGTCATCCCCAAATCTGCCTGACCACGCATGTGATTCAACCCTATTCAGGAAATCTGAGGATATGAGGTTTTTTAATGTGCGACATGCTGTGTGGGAGTTATAGACCAAAATGCATTGTCTTTGGTTCTATGGCCCCCTGTTGGTGGACATATATAATTGTTTGCGTCTCAGTTCCGTGCAGGGGTCTGGACCAACCCTCCAAATGTCAGCGCTCTACCATGTACGCTTTAGGCTGCAGGAACAGTTGGAGCCGGATTCCCTGCATTCACTGGAATGGGACCAATGCATTAGGAATGCAAAAGGAGGAATGTGTGGGACTGGGATTGTTGTAATAAATTACACCCACGTTGACCAATTATTACCAAACTTTACAGCTGGTCTCAGGAGTGAACCCCCATCATACCCACCAAATTTCGTGTGAATCGGACGAACTTTTTTGGTGACTTGATATTTCTCCTTTTATAGCGCCACCTATTTTCTGATTTGTACCAAATTTGGTACAGAGCATCTGGTTGACATCTAAAACAAGGACCTAAACTTTGGTGTTAATAGCATTTATTTTGACAAAGATATGCAACAATATGTTTTTTTTTAGCTAGCAAAAAAATTTGTTTATTCATAACTAGCACATTTTTTACAGCAGCAAGCTGATTGTAATAACTTTAGATCAGAAGCCTCTGGAGATTGTATGTGCAAAGTTTGAAGCCAATGGAGCTTAAACCCTAGTAGGAGTTCGAAAAAGTATGTTTTCGATATGTAGCAATGTAGAAAGAAAATATGCAGTGGAAGTGGGCGTGGCCTATGTCAAAGACTCATCTCTATCCAAGGAATACAAAAATTTTAAGTTTATGAATATGTCATTTAAAATGTGGAAGTTAGAGGCAAAAACACGTATTTGTCTGTTATAGCGCCACCTAGTGGAGTACATCCACAGTTTTTGCTCTGGTAGATCTGTGTCCTATTCTATAGGGTCCATAGAAATTTCACAGCCCTCAGCAGAACAGTTCAGCTGTACGATATGTTTGTGTTTAACTTGTAATAAGCCATGCCCACATTGTTCAGCCACACCCACCTTAGAGATATGGCCTCAGGACGGGCCCTCCATCATACCCACCAAATTTCATAGAAATCGGTGCAGCCGTTTAGGAGATATAAATTTTCCATATTTGCAGCGCCCCCTAGTGGCCAACATTCACCAAATTCGGCTCACACCTCACAGTCACATGTGAACCAAGGATCTAAGATCTGGTGTTGATAGCATTTACTTTGACTGAGATATGTAAGAGTTAGCATTTTTTTAGCTAGCTACAGAAATTTGTTCTTTAATTATTTGCGCATTTTCAACCAAACAAAATTCTTGTGATAACTTTGGATCAGGTCCATGAGACGAGCGTATGTGCGAAAATTCACGCAGATCGGAAAAAACTCCAAGTCGGAGTTCGAAAAAGTAGATTTTTCAGTTTTCGGGATTTTGGGGGGGGAAAAGTCATGGCAGAAATGGGCGTGGCCCAGCTCACATGATTCAGTACTTTTCAGGGAATCTGAGGATGTAAGGTTTTTGAATGTGCGACATACGGTGTGGGAGTTATAGACCCAAACGCGTTTATAGCGATTATAGCGCCCCCTATTGGTGGATATATGTGCATTTTTGCATCTGAGTTATGTGCAGGGGTCTGGACCAACCCTCCAAATTGCACCGCTGTACCATGTACGGTTTAGGCTGCAGTAACAGTTTAAGTGGGAGAAAAATAAAAAGAAGATGATGAATAATAAAAATCCTTACAAAAACAATAGGGTTCCACAGCACCGCTGGAACTGTGGAACGCGTATGCTGGTATACGCGTCCCCAGTCCCGCGGGCTTGGCCCCCTAAAAAAAAACAAGAGAAGGACTGAGCCAGTGGAAACACAGAGGTGAATGACAAACACAGTGGACAATCAGCATCAATAGGTGCTGTCTGAATTACATGGGAAAATGTGTTAATGTTCGTACTGAAAGCAGCAGAACTCAGTTTACCACCTAGAGATGGGACCTGGGAAAATCCAAAGGCTCTGCTCAGAATCTGCTTTAGCTCAGAATATTTCAAGTTTCACATTTTTCACTAGATTGGGTTGAAATTTTTACTGAAGTCCAAGAAACCTAAAGGAACATTCATTCATTTAATTCAGTTCTATCATATGTAGAACTTATTTGGTCCTGTAGAAAATCCTGAACACTACGAACTGGGCTAAACATCAATGAATAAAGTAAACCGGCTCATTTGCAGATATTTAAAGAATATTACGAGTCTGGAAACACAAGGAGACATTCATTTCTAAAAACTAAAGATTCTTTTTGATCAGGTAATGAATCATTTCATTATTTACATGGACATATGTTATAAATGATGTTCAGTACAAACCTTAACCCAGTCCAATGAACATAACATCTGCTGAGGTTTAGAGAACACAAACAAACGATGACATGAAGCCCCAAGATACAACGTCAAATACTCAGAGTTAAAAAGGAACCTGCAGTAGAGCTCTGGGATTTTCAACAGTCTGGTGAGTTTAGTTCAAAGAATGTGAAGTGCAAAGAATAAAACAATGACTTTTCTATTAATGTTCTATATTTTCCATTTTCTTACCTGTATGAAATGTGTCCAGACTCAGCTGATACTTCAGGTGTGAACTCCTGTAATTTACAAAGGTTTTGTTACGTCCACATGCACTGTTTAGTTTTCATTTGTGACTTTACCGTCGTTTGTCCAAATGGTTGACGTTTGTGTTTGTGTACCTCCCAGTTGGACGTCCAGCCTGAGCCTCTGCGCAGACGAGCTGCTGCTTCTCTGGATCTTCAGGATTGGTGTGAGGGTCTCGGTCCCACAGTCCTCTACGCCGTCCTCAGACTCCTTCAGGTCTGAGTCTGACGTGGACGGACCTGGTGGGTGAAGAGAGTCGGCAAACTCACTGGTGGACGTGGTTTCATCCCAGTGGGTGAAACCACATACAAAACATGCAACAGCTGAAGCTGAAGTGTGGGAAGATGATGTTGGTTTAACTGTCTGGATGACAAGATTTAGATGAATTCAAACATCCTGTAAGTACAGCTGCAGGACTCAGACACAGTGTCCACAATAGTGGCTAATTCTACAATGTATGTCTGTGCTCCTCTGAGGATTAAGGCATTTGGATTTTCATTCTTCTAAATGTGTTTTCTTTTAGTTCCAAATCTTCTTACTGAATTTTCAACAAATGTTCAGGAATTGTGTATTTTTCCAACTCATACAAACTTGAACTAGTGAAACAAAACTACAGGCCCATTGGTGGGATTCTTCCAGCAGAGTCCACCCTGTGAGCCAGACTAGTCCTGGACTGTAGGTATGAAGCTGATCCACAGGCACAGTTTACAACAGTTGTCTTTAAATGTGGATGTTCTACTCACATGGTTCATGTCTGTCAGCTCCAGTTCTGTTGAAACAAACACAAATGCAGATCAAACAAGTGGTTCCGGGCACAACAAACCCCGCCCCTCGCACGTATTGGAGCTTATTTTGGCATCGATCCAGCTGATGTCATCATGTCTATACGTGTGCTGATGTCAGCATATCATCTTATATATGTGCCAAGTTTGAAGTAAACTGAAACAAAATTGATGTTTTTTTAGACATTTGAAATTTCGCCCATTATAAGTAAATGGGAGAAAAAAAAGATTAAAAATTCATTAGAAATTTGAACTTTGACCTACTGTTCCAAATGTGATGACATCTACTCTGGGTAACTGGCAATCTATAAACCCATTTGGTATGAATTCAACCAGTAGTTTTGCTGCTAGAGTGTTAACAAACAAACAAACAAACTGAACCAAAAACAATACCCGTTGCCTCCCCTTTGGGGGGCGGGGTAATAAAGCCTTCTAAACATCTCACTGCATAAACCTGGATTTAAAGGTTAGAAGGAGAATTCAAGAATGAACCATTAAGGATTAAATGTGAATTCAACATGTGTTCCACAGCTCTGTTCATATGGTTTCAGATCTCTGGAGAAAACAACAGACTGAACATGTTATTTACTGTAAGGTATGAAATAAAGACACACAATGTTCTCCAACGGTGTCAGTGATAATGGTACCGTTTATCTGAGGGTCCAGGTTCACTGTCAGAGTCTGGAGGACGACCTTTGACCCCACAGCCAGACTCTGATGTGTACTCCTCTGTCTCCACTCCATGACACATGGGATTCCAGTTAATATTGAGGGATTTAGTCTAGTCCTAGACATAAAACACACAGACTGTCATGTTTGATCACATGTGGGTTGTCCCTTATCTCTGTCTGCTCTCGCTGCCCTTTAACAAAGGTTCCATCTCTTCATCCACATCAGATCCACTAAAATATCACCTGATTCCTGAATTCATTATCGATTTCCAAGTGGCTCCATCCTGTCATTAGTCTGTTTTTCCACCTTAAATCATCAGATTCATAAAATGTTTAAACTGACCATCTCCAATACTTCACACTTTCAATATGATACAGATTTGTGATGGATCTTCAGTTCAGTACCTCTATATTTTACAGAAAACATGGTGTCATTGATGCACTGAAAACAAAGTTTGTTTAAAGACACCAGTTTCATATTTTCTGCATACATTAATACAAACATGCTAATTCCACTGATATAATTGTACATAAGACCTTGTCACACATGACATTATACAACTGAAAATAGGTGTAGTTTTTTCTTTCTTCCTTTTTAATGCCTCATCATCAGACATTTTTATTTGTTGTAAAAATCATGTGATTCAGTGTGGAGATCCACCAAGACAAAATCACTGTGAAACCATCCATCTGTCATGAACATCTAAAAAGTAATGAAGTCCTGGAGTTAGTATCTTCACTCACATCACAAAAACTAAAAACTATGAAGACATCAGGATCAGATTTTGTCTGCTGTTTTCTGGAATACTAACATTATTTTATGAATGTATGAAGTAAATGGGAGATGGTCAGTTGGAAGGCTGGTGATTTCACATGGACTGAGCCCTTTCTCCATCTCCCAACATTAAACATAGAATGATTTCAGTGGTTCTGATCAGATCACCTTATGCCTGTGAATACAATAAATACTCTCAAAGCATATTTGAATTTGACTGGATTCAGTCTGAATGGAACATGTTAACTCTATAACAGTAACAGACAGTGAACTGACCATAGTTCTCTAGTTTATAGTCGGGACTCTGAGTAAATCCTTCAACAGCTTCACTCCTGAATCCTTCAGGTAGTTCAAACTCAGATGAAGTTCCGTCAGATGGAATGGATTGGATTTCAGAGCTGAGGCCAGAGAAGAACAGCTGACATCTGACAAACCACAGCGATACAATCTGAATAAAGAAGAAATGAAATAGATTCAAATCATCAGTTAATAATCCAGTCAGATGTGTTCAGATTATGAATGTGTAATTTAAGATATAGAAAATAAAAATCACAAACGCAGGATATAGAGGAATAATGTTTTCCTGAGTGATTATTATTAATGTGACTAAATTTAGACTATATTTATATCATGACTTTAGGTTGTTTTGAAATGTGGTGTTTGTCAAAAACATTCATTAATTTAACAACTCAAGTAATTTCTCTAAGTAACAGGATTTGTTTTTAATGTTACCATTAACTTGAAATGAGTACGTAAAACAATAGATCATTTAGAATTTCTGAGTTATACAGTCAATTATGTTTATTAGTTAATTAATTATTACTGAAACCTATGAATTTTCCAATAGTAACAATAAAACCAACCTCAGAATCTGTAGTTTACAGTCTGGACTCTGAAGAAAATCACACAACAGCTTCACTCCTGAATCCTTCAGGTCGTTCAAATTCAGATCAAGTTCCATCAGATGGAATGGATTGGACTTCAGAGCTGAGGCCAGAGAAGAACAGCTGACATCTGACAAACTGCAGCCCCTCAATCTGAATTAAGAATAAATGAAATAGATTAAAATCTGTTCCTAATCCAGTCAGATGTGTTCAGGTTTTAAATGTTCAGTCCAACATTATTATGTCCTAATCAATGAGTTTGACCTGTAATTAATCGAAAGATACTTTATAATTCAAATAAAATTAATGAATATTTCTACTTTATCAGTTTAATAAATATAAATGAAATCCAGTTCATATAATGCACATGTCGTTAAGTGTAATTTACTTAAACATCTTTGATTTCATTTCTTCAACAATAATGATATTCTATATGATCATGATCCATCTTCATTTGGTTTATGATCTCCTTTTCACACAGACTGTAAAAATCCTGTCATTAAATAACAGCGCTGTGAAAACTTTCCTGTTTAGTTTCCATTCATTTATATTGTGTGATTATCAGTGTATGAATAGTATTTAACAGTGTTGGATTATGAGCTGTTAGCATTAATGTTGTTGAGCTAATGGATTATTTCAGTCTGTGGATAGTGATTCTATAGCATCTATATATGGATAGAAAGATACAGTTGGATGAGATGATAAAGGTTTAGAATGTCATGTGGATGAATGAATGTAGATTCATTACATGGAAATAAAATAATAATACACAAATATTCTATTTTCATGGGTGCCATCTGTCAGAACATAAACATCCAAACAGGTCAAGGTCAAGGTACTTTATTTATACCCGTAGGTAGATTTGTTTTGCAGTCTAGGTGATTGCCTTGGCATTACAACAACACATACATTAAACATGCAAGACAGGCACGTGATCACGCTTACAGACAGGACAAAAAGACAGGACAAAAAGTGCTCAGTGTTCCACCATTCATCGGTTATAGCAGCATGGATAAGTAATAAAATAGGTAAGATCAAATAAATAAAAACAAGATACAATAAAACACAATAAAAACCAGAAAAGATAAAAACAATCCGGGATAAAAAAACCAGAATAAGAACATACAATTAAAAAATTTAAAAAATTTGAAGTCACAATAATAATAGAGTAAAGAAATGGAATAAATAACTAAGTAAGTTAGTAAAGTGCAATGTCACTATTCCTTATTGAGCTCAGTGACGGCAACAGGAATAAAGCTATTTTTATAACACTGTGTCCTGCAATGGATAACAACCACATTTGGTGTTGTCATGTGACACTAGTGGACCGACCTGGAGGGAACCGTTACTGGTAGAAAACAAACAACCTGTTCCTCAGGAATTTCATGTCATATGGAACTACATTACATGTCAAATTACAGTAGGTTAGAAACTCAACCCAGGATCTGGGAATCAACAAGAATTTTACTGTCATTTGGAGTTCAAAAACTAAAACTGGACACATTTGGAAACTGAACACATTCAGACAAACAGTTGGAGAGTGAACTGATACTAAATAGAAGTGAACTCCTTCTACTAGTTATTTTATTTAGTCATTTCAAAGACCACATTGGACCAGTTTACACTGAATCTTTAGGATTCATTTCATCTTTATTAAGGTTGTTTTTCCTTTTCAAACAGGTGGAGGTCCTCCTTTATGTTGGACATAAAACCAGTAACTAAGGCCAACCACCACACACTTCAGTCTGTCATTACTGAACCACTTTCATTGTGTGCTTGATGAATCCAATCATTGTGTTTGGTTATTACCAGGATTCCTGGAGTCACTCAAAGTCCTGCATCACAGACACACAAAGGAATTCAACCCATGGAATCAATCACATTATCAGCAAATTCCAGGTTTCATCAACTTTTGTGTATTCGGAGCTGAATTCAGTTCTTATATACACCTTTAAACATTCCACGTAGAGGCTAGTGATGTGAAAATACATACATTCTATTTAGGTTAGGACTTCGCCTGCACACTGATAAGATTAAGGAGAGATCAGGGGGTCAAACATACGGCCCGTGGGCCAAAACTGGCCCACCAAAGGGTCCCATTCAGGCCATGGCATCAATTTATGAAATATAAAAATGACACTGAACATATAAAGAATCAAGGATGTTCAAATCCTTTTAGTTCAGGGGTCACATACAAACAGATTCAGTCTAAAGTGGGTCAGACCAGTAAAATACTATCAGAATAACAGAAAAATAAGGACAACCTCCAATTTGTCTTTTTGTTTTATTTTTCAAAAATTTTAATTACATGAAAATGTTTCATGTACAAACAATCCTTTCACAAAAATGTGAATAACCTAAAAAATATTAATCTGAAACGTCTTAAAGGTGGGGTTTGAGATCTTAGAAAAACGGTTGGAGCAGCTACATCTTGAAAATACTCAATTCAAAAGTCCAAACTCCTTTCTTCAGACATCCCCCTGAAGCCACGCCTCCACAGTACTGGCACACACAATGTTTGTTCTTGAAGGTTCACAAGCGCTGAACAGCAACAATTCACCAGCTCCGCCCCCGATCCATGCATACTTCATTCAGTCTCCTCCAACACCCCCGCTCTTACAGAACAGTCCCAGTTCAGACCTATCTGACTATCGACACATTTCCTAGTAATTTATGTTGTGACTAAACAGTTTGCCGGTGAACTTTCCATCCTAATATAACTAATATAGCCAAGCTCTGGCTCCGTTTCCTGAACAAGCGCTTCAAGCCTCTGAGAACGCACGATTCATGCATGCAGAAGGGTACGGGGGGGGGGGAAGCAAATGACAGTTGAGTTTGATAGACATATCACCGTTCAATCATTTTGATTGGGCGCTTAAAATGATTGGATGGTGTTTTTCAGTCCTGTCCGTTCCACAGGTGGCTACATTTTTTTATTTGTGTTAGAACATTTAATTAATTAATTAGTTGTAATCGGGGTGTGCAGGAGATTTTAAGTAATATATTAAAAAATGCTCCAGGAAAACATCTCGCACCCCACCTTTAAGTACAATTTTTACAGTATTAATCCTATTAATACATGTTTTGTGTCTTTGTAGATCCACTGTGATCTGGAAGTTGTAATGCACATGTGGAAATGATCAACTCAGACAGAATATTGGGAAAATTGCACTTATTTTTTCTTCATACATTTCAGGTTGTTTGTGGTTGTTGATTTTATTGACATTATTTAAAGGATACGTTGTAGATGTGAATATTTTCATCATATAACTGGACTTTTTCAC
>NC_043976.1:41732560-41755862 GCF_902148855.1 Sphaeramia orbicularis | reverse complement strand
GGAAGAGGCCAAGGTAGGAAGAGAAGAGAAGAGAAGAGAAGAGAAGAGAAGAGAAGAGAAGAGAAGAGAAGAGAAGAGAAGAGAAGAGGAAAACAGGAAGGGAGGGAGGAGAGGAGGGAAAATAAAAGGAAGAAAACATGGAAGGTGAGGGGAAAAGAAAGAAAGGGAATGGAAGGAGGAATACATGTAGGAAAGAAGGGATAAAGGAATGAAGGGAAGAGAAAAAGAGGAAGATGCTAAGGAAGGAAGGAGAGAAGGAAGGATCCATGGCAGAGCAAAGGGAGGAAGGAGAGAAGGGAGAAGAAAAGGAAAGGAAGATGAAAACATGAAAGAAAACGAGAAGAAGGAAAGGTAGAAAGGAGAGAGGGAAAGAAAGGGCAGAAAGAAGGAAAAGACGAGAAGACAGACAGGAAGGAAAGAAGGATGAAAAGAACGGAGGGAAGGAAGGAGGGAGGAAACGGGACTACTTTCAGCGGTGGATTAATCTGCCTGTGGGGCTGTGGGGAGTGTTGTGAGGCTGCAGGACGTCTGTGGGCGTCTGTGGGTGTGTCTGAATCCACTGTGGGCGTCTGTGGGTGTGTCTGAATCCACTGTGGGCGTCTGTGGGTGTGTCTGAATCCACTGTGGGCGTCTGTGGGTGGGCGTCTGTGGGTGTGTCTGAATCCACTGTGGGCGTCTGTGGGTGTGTCTGAATCCACTGTGGGCGTCTGTGGGTGAGTCTGAATCCACTGTGGGCGTCTGTGGGTGTGTCTGAATCCACTGTGGGCGTCTGTGGGTGTGTCTGAATCCACTGTGGGCGTCTGTGGGTGTGTCTGAATCCACTGTGGGTGTCTGTGGGTGTGTCTGAATCCACTGTGGGCGTCTGTGGGTGTGTCTGAATCCACTGTGGGCGTCTGTGGGTGGGCGTCTGTGGGTGTGTCTGAATCCACTGTGGGCGTCTGTGGGTGTGTCTGAATCCACTGTGGGCGTCTGTGGGTGTGTCTGAATCCACTGTGGGCGTCTGTGGGTGGGCGTCTGTGGGTGTGTCTGAATCCACTGTGGGCGTCTGTGGGTGTGTCTGAATCCACTGTGGGCGTCTGTGGGTGTGTCTGAATCCACTGTGGGCGGGTCTGAATCCACTGTGGGCGTCTGTGGGTGTGTCTGAATCCACTGTGGGCGTCTGTGGGTGTGTCTGAATCCACTGTGGGCGTCTGTGGGTGGGTCTGAATCCACTGTGGGCGTCTGTGGGTGTGTCTGAATCCACTGTGGGCGTCTGTGGGTGGGTCTGAATCCACTGTGGGCGTCTGTGGGTGTGTCTGAATCCACTGTGGGTGGGTCTGAATCCACTGTGGGTGTCTGTGGGTGGGTCTGAATCCACTGTGGGTGGGTCTGAATCCACTGTGGGTGTCTGTGGGTGGGTCTGAATCCACTGTGGGTGGGTCTGAATCCACTGTGGGTGTCTGTGGGTGGGTCTGAATCCACTGTGGGCGTCTGTGGGTGACTCTGAATCCACTGTGGGCGTCTGTGGGTAGGTCTGAATCCACTGTGGGCGTCTGTGGGTAGGTCTGAATCCACTGTGGGCGTCTGTGGGTGGTTTTCAGGGGATTTGAACGGCCCAATGAGGAGAGGCGTCCACCTTCACCTGGTTGGACGGTCCTCCTGTTCCTCCTGTTCCTTGTCCCGCCTCCTCTACACACAGAACAGACGTCGACAGCGTGCTGGATTCATATGCCCCGCCTTCTTTCTGATGATTCTGATGACGTTGGATGCGGTTCAGGAGGACCTGGACCACAGAACTGCCTCAGTTCTGGTCTAGTCCACACTTTCATCGTCTCATGGAAGGTCTGTGACGTTCCACTGGTTCTGGTTCTTTCGTCTTTTTACCTTCGCCGAGGAGGTTCTGTTTTTGTCAGCGTTGGTCTGTGTGTGTGTCTGTGTGTGTGTGTGTGTCTGTGTGTGTGTGTGTGTGTCTGTGTGTGTGTGTGTGTGTGTCTGTGTGTGTCTGTGTGTGTGTCTGTGTGTGTGTCTGTGTGTGTGTGTGTGTGTGTCTGTGTGTGTGTGTGTCTGTGTGTCTGTGTGTGTGTGTGTGTCTGTGTGTGTGTGTGTGTGTCTGTGTGTGTCTGTGTGTGTGTGTGTCTGTGTGCAGGATAACTCACACAGTTATGGACAGATTTGGATGAAAATTTCAGGAAATGTTGGAACTGGCACAAGGAACAAATGATTATATTTTGGTGGTGATGGGGGGGTGATCCTCCTTGGTGGAGGTCTGAGTGTTTGTAGTTGTGGTTGTATCTGACTGGTCTGGTCCACTTCAGATCATTCTGGTGTGTGAAGGC
This sequence comes from Sphaeramia orbicularis, assembly GCF_902148855.1. Taxonomy (NCBI): domain Eukaryota; kingdom Metazoa; phylum Chordata; class Actinopteri; order Kurtiformes; family Apogonidae; genus Sphaeramia; species Sphaeramia orbicularis. Next base: position 41,753,547 of record NC_043976.1, on the reverse strand, counting down.
GTCCGTACACTGTGTGATGTTACAGACCATTTCTCGCTGGTGCTTCTCTTTGTGGGCTGGGTCCAGATGTGCCTCTGGTGGTGTTTGGTGTTTGGTGCAGTGGACATGGGGTTAGGAGAAGACATGAACACCTCACCATCGGCAATCGTGTGTTCGCAAGGAAAGCGGAGCCGTCTGAAATCCTGCTCGACCCTCGTGAGGGTATCACACTGTCAAAGCAGTGCCACGAGCCCATGGGCCTCAGATTCTCACTGTGCATGTGCCAATACAATAATAGCCAGCGACTGTAAGCTAATGCTAAGCTAACAGTCGCTGGCTATTGGCCTAGTGCAGTTTAGCTTTTGCATCTTCCCTCTAGTTCCCTTTGCTGTAGGACTGACAGCCCATACTGTCCACGTCTGCACAAACAACTCCTGCACCAAACACGTCGTCGTCTTTTCTTTTTTGATTCCTCACAGATAAGGGCCCATATTGCCAAAGCGGCTCGTTGGTTTTTGTTTAGCACTACCATTTCGTGACTCACGCCAATACACAATCATCTACGCACTTCGGATTCCTTGGTATTTTAACGTTGTATTTCCGGATCCAACACTGGAACGTGTGGTGCGTCCTCTGGTGTATGGTCCTACAGTGTGGTGCGTCCTCTGGTGTATGTTCCTACAGTGTGGTGCGTCCTCTGGTGTATGGTCCTACAGTGTGGTGCGTCCTCTGGTGTATGTTCCTACAGTGTGGTGCGTCCTCTGGTGTATGTTCCTACAGTGTGGTGCGTCCTCTGGTGTATGTTCCTACAGTGTGGTGCGTCCTCTGGTGTATGGTCCTACAGTGTGGTGCGTCCTCTGGTGTATGGTCCTACAGTGTGGTGCATCCTCTGGTGTATGGTCCTGCAGTGTGAGAACATGAATCGTGAGCCTGACTTTACGACTGATTCGCACAGTTTGAGATGGAGCTGCGTGCAACGATCGAAATAATCGCACAGTGTACGGACGCCTTAAGTGGAACCTGAACTAAAATGATTAAATGCCTGGATTGTTAAAATCTTCAGTGTCATTTTTGCATTTCATAAATTCATCCAACTTTCGGACCCTTTGGTGGGTTAGGGCCGTATGTTGAACACCCCTGCCTTAGGATGAGCTGTGTGGGAGTGGGTCCCCAGAATGTGGACCAGAGTTAACATCCAGAACTTACAAGACAAAAAAAAAACACTGGCTCTAAGGATATTTTTTTTTCACAGCTGTAGAGGAGGGCCAGTTCAGATCCTAGTCCAAACAGGTTCATACTGTCGACCAGAACTTAGACAGACTTCCTTTTCTTATTTGTCAGACAGATGGAGAAAGAGTTAATTCTTTTATTTTGACATGTTCCAGCTGCAGCCTGTGTCCTTCCTCTGAACGGTCACTTGTTCCTGTGACGTAGGAAGAAGCCACGGTCATCCGCTCTGAAACCAACAAACACCACCGATGGATAGAAATCAGAAAACGGGCCTGAGGACCAGGGACAGGGATGAGGGATCCCACAGCTTATCCCACACCTGGGATGCTGTCCTCTGTGGGATGCCAGGCAGTAGGGGGCAGAATCATCCTGTTGTCTGGCAAACCAACATAAAACAGCTGACGATTTCTGCGTTTCCATTACGTGGAACCGGCTCGACTCAACTCGACTCGACTCTGGTACCAGGTCTTATTTCTGGAGATCGTTTCCATTACAGGATACTACCATCTTTACAGTTCCTGGTCGTCATAGCGATGCGGTGCGTTACTTCCGTGTCGTCTGCTCAGAGTCGCTGATAAACTCGCTCGTTGTGTGTTGTCTCGTCAAACTCATGCTGAATGTTTATGTCGTCCACCAAAGACTGAATCTCCTGACCATGGTGTAGTTTTACAGGCTGTCATGTGGATTCACCTTCCGCTATATTCACTGTAAACTTCCGCATCTGGTTTTTGTAAAACTGTGGGTCACAGAGACGACTGTCTGACCCGTCAGTGGTCTGCGGTGTTTACACGTCACCTTTTAGTATCTGGTCCCCAGTCTTGGAACCCCAGCAGAGGTGATACCAAAAAACTAGTACCGGGTACCAGATTCCAGGAAACGCAAAAAGGTCGAGTCGAGTCGAGCCAGTACCACGTAGCGGAAATTCAAATGACACGTCACAGGAACAAGTGACCCTCCTGAGGAAGGACACAGGTTACAGCCCAAACATGTCAAAGCAAAAGAATGAACTCTGTTTCCATCTGTCTGACGAAGAAGAAAAGGAAATCTGTATAAGTTAAGATCCTGCAATCTGCAATTTGACCACTAGATGTCACCATGTATCACACACTGAAACTTTAAGATAGTCTGGAACTGAAGCGGGTTTAGGCGTCCATGTGGAGCCTGACAGATGGAAGCCCAGGTCAGTGTTTGTCAAACCGGACTCGTCCTTGGTTCTGAAATGCACAGGACATGGCTGATCAAACGCGAGGAGGTTTGGCGTCTCCTCTAGTTGCAGAACTCCACGTAGTTGGCGGGAAGCATGCCGGACTTGCCGGTTCTCTGCACGGTGCCGTACATCCAGCCCTCGTCTATGGGCTGAGCGTTGATGATGACGTCGCCGTCCCTGAACGACACCTCGTCGTGGTCCTGGGCGGCGTAGTCGTACAGCGCCCGGTAAACCCTCTAAAAATGACAGGAGGACAGAGTTAGAGACAGGATGGAGACCATGGACGACGCTTCCTCTGGTTTTGTTGAAATGAAGTTAAAGCCGCAGACACAGGGATACGATGAGTTTACATTCATGTCCGACAAAGTCCCATAACAAACCAAAGACGCGATAGAAGACATGAGGTCAGTCTAGGTTCTAGGTCTGGATCAAGGTTCCATTAAATATAAATACATTCTGTCGCATGACGCCAATAGACACATGGAGTCCAGCTGCACATAATGATAATAATAATAAGAATAAATTATTATTATTATTATTATTATTATTATTATTATTATTATTATTATTATTATTATTACTAATAATAATAATCATCATCATCATTAAATAACAATAATAATAATACAATAAAAATAAAATAATAATGATAGTAATAATAACTAATACAAATTAAAACAATCATAATAAAAAACAATAATAATAAAGTAATTATAATTATCATAAATAATAATAACAATAATAATAATAATAATAATAATAATAACAATAATAATAATAATAATAATAATAATAATAATAATTCTTTATGTAGCATCGTAAAGCAAAAAAATACTTTACAATAAAATTAGAAGTAAAGACATAGGCAAACCCCCCCCCCAACTAAAAGCCTGTCTAAAGAAGGTCTTCAGATGCTTCTTAAAAGACTAAGAGAAGAAGAGTTTAAAGTGTCTGTGGCAGTAAATGCATTCCATAAAAATACAATTCAACATCTGACAGCTGTAACCATGATGTGTCCCAATACTTTTGTCCATATAGTTTAGAAACATCAATGTTTCCTGAAAGTTTAATGAGAGATTTTTCTTCTTCTTGTGGTAGAAAATTATTATTTACAGTCAGAGCAGCAAAAATATTTTATAAAGTTGGAGGCAGAACATTTAAAATTATAGTCATGGATAAAAAAAAAAAAATACAAATCAATGTTGAGAGAAATGAAGTTAAAATCATCTCTGAGTCATTTTGGAAACAAAGACAACAATTTAACCCAAACTAACCAGTGCAATGATATTTATCCCATAATATAAAACTCTATTCTGACATTAGTCATCATAGTTTTGTATCCCAGACCACTGTTGGAAAACAAACACCTGAATTCAATGTGTCCACATACTTTTGTCCACATAGTGGGTGTGGTTTCATTGATGCTGAGTGTCTGGACGTGCGCTCATAGATCAAATGTATTATTATTACTTATAAAACGGTGTGGATTCATATCATTCCTGGTGTGTTTCTAAAGTGAGACCAGTTGAAAAGCTTTTGCTTCTGGGATGGTGTGAGCCCCCAGGATGTAGAAAAACCTGTGTGTGTGTGTGTGTGTGTGTGTGTCTGTGTGTGTGTGTGTGTGTGTGTGTGTGTACCATGGAGGCCGAATGCGGTGGCGAGGTGACGGATCTGACCGCCGACATGCTGGTCTGGTGCATGTAGCCGTGGTACTGCTGCTGCTGCTGGAGGCCCTGGTGGTACGCCCCAGGGAGGACAGGAGCTGGACACACACACACACACACACATACACACACACACACACACACACACACACACACACACACACACACACACGGTCAAACACAGACACTACACTGAGGTCATCGTCCTGGACTCAAACCCAGGTGGCGCTGTGGGTCCAGTGTCAGTTAGAAAAGTGAAGGCACACTCAGCCCAGAGGCAGGGGGTGGGTTAGGGGGTTTAACCCATAAAGACCCACACCTACGTTTGTGCCAGTTCCCCAGTGACATTTTCACTATATTTAACCTTTTGGGTTTTTGGTTTTTGGGGGGGAGGGGTATTTATCACCATTTATTCTAATATTATCCTCTGTATTTTGCATTTTAATAATAATAATAATAATAATAATAATAATGGATTAGACTTATATCGTGCTTTTCTTTGAACACGTACTCAAAGCGTCCGGTGGATCCATCCTTCATTCGCTCTCACATCCTCCCTCTGGTGGTGGTCAACTGCATCTGCATCCACACGGCCCCTCCCACCACCAAACTTTCCCACACATTCACATACCAGTGTGAGCAGCAGCACTGGAGGCAAGGAGGGTGAAGTGTCTTGCCCAAGGACACAATGGTACATGACTGGGACAGAGCGGGATTCGAACCGCCAACCCTTCGGTTATTGGACGACTCGCTCTACCATCTGAGCCATTTTGAAGTGAAAAAACTGGTATTATATTACACAGAGGTGGGTAGTAACACATTACTTTTACTCCGTTACATTTACTTAAGTAACTTATTACATAAATTGTACTTTTAAGAGTACTTTTAATATGACATACTATTTACTTTTACTCGAGTATATTTATGAAGAAGAAATGCTACTTTTACTCCATTACAATGGTGCACATTCTACTTGTTACTTTTATTCTTGGTCATTAGTTAATACACGAACCATTTGCTTTGTGTTGTTAGAAAGAGTTCCGCCAAAAACTCACAAGACTCACATGAGTTAAAGAAATTTGACAGAAGGGGAAGATATGTTTACAGATATCTATGCTAACTTGTAAAAATAAATAGAAAACCATGCACAGTATCTGCCTCCACCAGAACAGACTAGAAATATTAAAGTGATGGAGCCAACAATGATTATTGTGAGGTATTTGTAACTAGCTGTAATGTTCCCATATATATTTTCTATATTTTAACATTTCATTTATTAATTGTTGAATTTAAAAGAACAATAAATGTGATGTTACTCAGGAAGTACTCAGTACTTGAGTAAATTTTTCAATAAGTACTTTTTTACTTTTACTTGAGTAATTAGTTGGAGGACTACTTTTTACTTGTACTTGAGTGATATGTTTCTAAAGTAACAGTACTTTTACTTGAGTCTAATTTTTGGCTACTCTACCCACCTCTGATATTATAATAATATTGCACAAATCACATTCACTGTACATACTGTGTTTTTACACTTCTTTTCTACATTTGATGGACATATTCTTGAGTGTTTTTATATTTTTCTTTTATCTCGCTGAGGTCTACCTGTATGTAAACTGTCCTTATGTGCACATAATGATAATAAACATTCTTGAATCTTGAATATACAGGGTGCTTGTAGCCTGGCCAGTCATCCGTCTTTCTCGATGAGAAATCAGTCTGGAATCGTGGGGTTAGAATCCAAAGATGAAGGCGGGACTAACAGGAGTAAACCAATCACAGATAAAACAGACATGACGCTTTTGTCAGAGAAACTTAAAGGTGCGGAAGACTTTCGTGACCAACTTTTCATCATATCTGTCAAACCTCAGTCATATCCTCAGTATCATGAATCTGCCAGTCTGTCTGTGATTACTCACCTGAACCTCTTGCATTACAGTGAACACATCCACCAGAAACAAACCATGTGTTTACATTCAGAGCTGGGAAGTCACTCGGGCATCTTCAGAATTTTTTGTCACGACATGCATTGTGGGAAACGGAGGTTCGCATAGCCGCCTGCGCCCACAGATTCGTGGTACTGAGGATAAGACTGAGGTTTTACAGATCTGATGAAAAACTGGTCATGAAAGTCTCCCGCATCTTTAAGAATAAAGGGTGTAATTTATAATTCAATCCTTATTTTTGAATCAAGTAAACGACCGACAACAGTTGTACAGAGATTTGTGGACTTGGAACTGACTTTGACTTATGGCAAAAAGAAGTCGTACGATGCATCTCGAAACACCCGCCCCCCCAGACTTGTGATTGGTCTGGTATAAAATAGATCAGGCATATTTCAGACTGTTTACTCAGTATTGAATACAGAGAAAACCGGATGGCTGGCCAGCCTAGGGTGTTTGCTCTATATCCAAATAAAAGTGCCAGACTTTTTCCAAACTGCTATTTTTTCCCCCAGACTTTGACTTCATGTACTTTTCTACTTGTGTTCCTACTTTTTTGGTTGGGATTGTACCTGTTGTGTGTGGTAGAAAAGTACATTTTTATAAATGTATGAATGAATTGATGCACAATTCGCAGTAAATTATGTTTTACTGACAGAAATGTTTTCAAAACAAATGAAAATCACAAAAGTGCATGAATATCACACAAACCAGTTTCACTCAAATCATTCCAGTACTGACTGGTCAGTGAAATCTGATCAAATGTTTTATATATTTTCCTCATGTATTTATTGTTATGAGATTATGTGTCTTTGATCATACTTTCAAATTCAACTATGACAGACACTTTTTTTTTTTCGTACTTTAAGACTTTCACGCAAAATTCCACAATGCACAAACACCCTGTATATTTAATTTTCTGATCATGTAGCTGTGCATAAAAGCTCAGATTAAATTCAATGGTAATTATATCAAAAACTGAAGAAAAAGTGATTTTTTCAGCTAAATCTCTCATTAACTGAACATAAACCCAGTGTGTCCGTCCACTGTCATTGATCCAACTCCATGGGTTTGACTGGTGAATCAATGTTTCCACGGTAACGACTGAGCCTCTGAACGTCCAAATGGGTCATATCTGATGACCATGAAAAGATGAAGAACTGCATTTTACACCAATTACTGACATGGATTGATAGGATTAGTGGTTCAGAAATTATTGGATGGTTTTTGGTTGTCAGGGGCTCTTTGGGTCTTTATGGGTTTAAGGCCAGACAGTGAGTCCACCCTGCGATCAGACCGGTACCGGGGGTGTCGGCGCTGCTGCGGTCCCAGAGGTCGGAGGTCAGGGAGCTGACGGACTGGGCCTGGCTGTGGGTCAGGGACTGCTGGGACGGCTGTCGGTGGAACCGCTCTGACAGATAGACGCCACCGGGGGGCAGCACAGGACAAGACAGGTTTGACCATCAGAGGCTGCTGGGGCCGTTCTCTGTATTTACATTTTCAGCAGCATCGAGTCGAAAGGTGATATGGAAAATGGAACCACAAACACTGAACTCTTATCAATCCCCACCACTATTCATCAGCAGAAGTTTGTTGGGGACTATTTTCAGCAGTGGATCAGTCCTTCACTTATGGTTTTCGTTGATAACAGGTCAATCAACTTTGAGTCTGAAGTTAAACTGAGCTTACTCTTGTTAAAATCCCGGTGACCGTCGGCGAGGGCGGGGCTCTGTTCATTACAGGACTGACCAACAACCGCTCACATTCACACCTCTGGGCCATTTAGACCAAACTCAGCTCAGCTCAGGTCTAATCCCACTAGGTTTCACAAAAATGAAGTTGGTCTTATCTGAAGGGTTCATTGTGCATCTTTTTTTTTTGGGGGGGGGGGGGGGGGGGGTTATTAGCAGAACATATATTCAGATTTATGCTTTTTGGTGTTAAAATCTGAACACTACAAAGAACTGCTGTCAGTGATTCTCAGCTGGTGGGTGGTAAACCTGTTTTCAGGGGGTCACAGGCCTTTGTCTGAGCAGAAAATAATGTGAACAAACAAATCCTGCACTTTATTTTTTATGGAGCTGGGCGCCGTCCATTCACACTCCCCAACAGTAGGGGGCGGTAATGAGCTGTAATGATAATTAACACCGGACATTTCACCGCATAAAGAAACTCAGGTCTGACGACGACTTCATCAGATCGACTGAAACCTCAGTGTGTTTAATTCTTCAATAAGTGACTGAATGAACTTTTCATTTTTAACTGAGGTCACTTTTTTGGTTTTGGTTCAAATGGTCCTAATTTACAGTTAAAGGGAATATAACCATATTTACCATCGCCACCTACTGGTCACTTTGGTTTATTATGAGACTTGTCTTCTGTGTTTTCATACTGGGATATTCTGTTTTATCTCAGGTTCAAAACTCTCCATCTTTTATTGAATAAATTTGAGAAGTTAACTGTTATTAATTTGGGTCTGGTCGTTGGGGGGTGATAGTGGGTCCTGAACCCAGACCAGTTGAGAACCACTGCATTAGAACATATAGTAGGTGTCAAACTCCATTTAGTTCAGGTTCCACATTCAGACCAGTATGACTTACAATAGGCTGGACCAGAAAATAATCACATAATAACCTATAAATAATGGCAATTACAATTTTTTTCTCTTTGTTTTAGTGAAAAAAGCGAAATTACAAAATGAAGATGTTTACATTTACTATTAATCTTTCCACACAAAATGTGAATAACCTGAACATCTATGAACAACCTGAAAATTCTTAAGGAAAATAAGTGACTTTTAACAATATTATTCCTCAGTTTATCATTTACACATTAAAATTACTAGTGGCATTGTACTCGTGGTGCCATTGTACAATTGCATGAGAGGCTAAAATGGCCCAGAATACCTCACAACATTTGAATACGGACATAAAATTGTGCTTAGTAGATAGTCAGATAATGTTTCTATTCATTTGGTGAGTTTGGTGGCGATTGGGGCTGTGAAGGCTGAGGAAAATCTGTACAAACGCCCTCCTGTGTGCAACATCGATCAGACGGACAACATGTATTATATAGTAGGATACTTAAATTATACTTATTTATCTTAAGACATTTTAGGTTGTTCATATTTGTTCATAATATTCTTTTTTTTTAAAGGACAGTTTGTAGATGTAAATATTTTAATGTAATTTTACTTTTTTACAATGAAACAAAGACAAAATTTGGACTTGTTGTGATTTGTCACTTGTATGTTCCTCATACTTCACACTGGACTCACAAAAATACATTATTTAATGTATATTCCTCAGTGTAATTTTTGCTTTGGATGGTGGAAAGAAGCTGGAGAACCCACACAGACATGGGGGGAACATGCAAACATCACACAGTAAGCCCCGCCCCCTCGCCAGCCGGTGTTGGAATCAAACCCAGGACCTTCTTTCTGTGAGATGACAGCGCTAACCACTGCACCGCCATGTCGGCCCTCCTGTTAACTAACGCTTTGTAATTCTGCAAAAGAGAATAACTAATAAAAGTAAAGGTCTGCTGATGGTGGTGGTGGGGGGTGGGGGCAGGGTGGGGGGGCTGACTACCAGACATCCTGCGGAGGCTCTTAGACTGGACGTCATCCTCCAAAGGGTCAAAGTCAAAGATGGAACCCGGGTCTGTCCTCCACACCTTCAGGTCTTCAGAGGAAGAGGAAGAGGTCAGGCAAATTATTTCTATTATTATTATTATTTATTACTATGAGTACACTATATGGACAAAAGTATGTGGACAAGTTGAATCCAGGTGTTTCTTTTCTAACAGGGATCTGAGATACAAAACAATAATGACTAATGTCAGAATATAGTTTTATATTATGGGATAGATATCATTGCATTGGTTCGTTTGGTTTAAATTGTTATCTTGGTTTCAAAAATGACTCAGAGATGGTTTTAACTTCTTTTCTCTGCACACAGATTTTTTTTTTTTTTCCATGACTCTGATTTTAAATGTTCTTCCTCTAAATTTCTTAAATATTTTTCCTGCTTTGACTGTAAATAACAATTTTCTACCACAGCTAACCATCTACTCTCATCACATCTGACTGAAGAAGAAAAACCTCCCATTAAACTTGACGGAAATATTGATGTTTCTAAACTATGTGGACAAAAGTATTGGGACACATCATGTCTACAGCTGTCAGATGTCCTGTTCAGGATGATTTGAGATAAAAAAGATAGAGAATGAAATTTGTTCTGGTGTCTGTCACCTCGCAAAGACAAATTTCTCTGTTCCCGTAGAGTGTATGGGCCACATCCACTTTAGCGGCAGCTTCAAACCTGTTTATTTATTTTTTGTTGAATGTCTGTTTTGTTGAGTGTCTGTTGGCATCATGTGACAGCATGTTTTGATGCTCAGTGGAACCTCGATCCAGACCTAGAGCCTAGATTTCCCTCACGTCTTCGGTTTGTTACAGGACTTTGTCAGATGTGAATGTAAATGCATCGTATCTCAAACCATCCTGAACAGGACACCTTACAGCTGTAACCATGATGTGTCCCAATACTTTTGTCCACATAGGATTCAAGGATTTTCAAGGATATTTTATCTATAATTACCTGTTTGCACAGAAAAAGGAGAGGCTCTTCAATCTTGTTTTCCATTCAGTATTATGACAATAAAGGGAATTCTATTGTATTCTATTCTAATGGGAGAAAATTATTTACAGTGAAAGCATGAAACATATTTTAGAAATTTAGAGGTAGAACTTTTAAAATCATAGTCGTGGATCAAAAAAATAAATCAATGTTGAGAAAAAGGAAGTAAAAACCATCTCTGAGGCATTTTGGAAGCAAGGATAATTTCTTCTTTGTCTTCTTCTTATTTATTTATTTAAGTATTTATTTATTTATCTATTTATTTATGTATATTTGTGAATGGACTAAAGTGAGGACAAATGTTAAGTCTAGATGGATTTGGGTTGTGGGTAAGAAATTATGGAATGGACTTGATGATGAATTTACATTGTTCACTTCTTTGACAAAGTTTAAAAAAACCTTAAGCTTAAAGTCATTATACTGGGATGGTAGACATGTTTTTGTTGCTGATTTTTTGTTATGGTGTTAATGCGCGATGCTGTACACATTTAATTTAATGTAAGCAGTGTAACAGGTGAAAAGGACAGGCAAAAAAACAAGCTTTTGCTTCTAGCCTGTTCCTTTTATGCTTTTTTTTACTTTTATTGTGGTTGTTGTACTGGGTGCAATAATTGATGTACAAACCAAAAAGAAATAAATTCACTGATTTCAACCAAACTAACCAATGCAATGATATTTATCCCAATATAAAACTATATTATGACATTAGTCATTATTGTTTTGTATTCCAGACCCCTGTTAGAAAAGAAACACCTGAATTTAACGTGTCCACATACATTTGTCCATATAGTGTATGTCTAATACGCTTGTTTTTATCGTCACTGTTGTTATTCTTATTTTCTTATTTCCTTTTTTGTATCGTCTAATTCTTCTTATGCAGTCTTGTGCTACTACTGGAACCTTCATTTTGCCCAAAGGATCAATAAAGTTCTATCTACTCGAATGTCAGGCAGAGCTGAGAGTGTGTATTTATCACAATATCATTTTATATCCTGATAATTATGTTAACCCTATAACGCCACATGTATCATATATGATACATGAGTTTTGAAGCCCTCTACATGATCAGTGTGATATTTTTTTTCTTGAAAAACCTGATGTATACTATCAGATACATGCAATACACAGATAATCCACCAGGGGGAGGAGTTCATTCACCAAAGGCCTTTCCAGTGACACTACAAGACTGTCATTAATGAGGAAGGAGGAAGAACTTTGACCATTTTGAAAAGGAATTACCAATTCATTAGACATGTTTGGGTTATATTATATTTTTGTTTGTTCAAAAATAATAATATTTGAGGATTGAGACCTGATGTATCAAATATGATACAAAATTGAAAGTCATACAAGGAAATTGATGTTTGAAAAAATAAAATAAAATAAAAATGTGTATTGTTCAGAAGGACCAGTAAAGGCTCCAGTTTCAAAGAACTGGAATTTTCTGTCAATGAATTAATGGTTCAGGCTTTACAGGGTTAATATGGTCACATCCTCAGCTAACACTTGAATGATTTTGTTGTGTATATTTTAAGATTTTATCACTATAATTGTTAAACACATGTTCTGTCATTGACATGTTTTTCTATTGTTGAATATGACATAAAACTACACTTGTTTATTTCGTTTTAATCTCAAATCAAACTGGAACTAAATTACAAGAAATAACTCAAATTTTATGAGTCGTTTCCATCTCATGTTGTCTTCAGTCTTTTATGACATTTACTCCAGGTTTGGTCTTTTTAGTCCTTTTCATGTCGTTGTGTCTTTAATTAGTGTTATTTACAACTTGTTTGGTCTTTTTCGCAGTCTTTTCGCAGTCATTCCTTGCTGTTTCACTGACCTACGATGATGCCTCCTGGTCGTCTGTCCATCTCCATCGCCTGGGGGTGGATGCCTTTGTTGTAGCCCGCCTCTCCCATCATCTGATTGGCTCTCTGGTAGCGTTCCATGCTAGGATCGTCCAATCCCGGTGTAGAGCCTCTGCCGCGCGCCCGCTCAAAGTCCTCGTGGTACTTAGCCTGTCACAAAAAAAAAAAAAAAAAACCTCAAGTCAGTCGGAGCATGATGATAAAAACTAAAAGGCACATGGAGATCATACATTAAAACCACACACACAAACAGGTCAGGGTGCATTTGGTCAGTGAATAAAACACACAAACACTAGTTTTTAAGTGTTTTATTATAAATGTATTGTATCCCAATCACACACACGGTCGTACACTAAACGTTCACACAAGAGGAACAGATAAACACAGCCACCCTGCAGCTGGAATTAGATCTTCATTAGTGTATAATGACCTGAAAATAACATGTATTGTGTTTTTGTTAGCGTAGAACAGGGGCGTCAAACTCATTTTAGTCACATATCAGTCCAATTAGACCTAAAGCGGGCCAGAAAAGTACAATTATAGCATAATAACCTATAAATATTGACAAATCCAAATTTTTCTCTTTGTTTTAGTGCAAAAAATAACATTAAATTATAAAAATGTTTGCAGTAACTCTCCAAACAAGCGGTATTAATCTATTTAACTATCTAAACAAAAATGGTGTAAATAACCTGAAAAAATAGGACAAAGGCTCCTGTAGTCCACCGGCATATTTAAAGACATTAACTGACATTGGTTTGACCTTTCAAGGTCACTCAAGGTCAAAGGTCATGGCACCAAGTGAAAGCCCATGTGTGACTTTCTATCTATTGCCAATAGTAATTATATCAATATCTTCAACTGTTTTGAAGTTATAGCAGTTTAAAATGTGTCCCATTAGAAACCAATGGGGATTTTTAACATTTCAAAAAATTATATATAAAAAAAAAATCAAAAATCAATATTTCCCAATTCTTAGAACAAATTTAGTAGACCTGACCCCAAAGATGTTCCACAACAAAATTTATCAAGTCATTCTGGGGGACAGTTTTGGAGAAGAAGATTATTGAAAAATCGTTTACGAACAATGGACAGACGGACAAAAAACTGAAATTTCTTAAGAAAAAAAGGTTAAATTTTAACAATATTATGCCTCAGTATATCATTTCTACATGTGCATTACGGATCGGATCTACAAAGGTGCAAAACATATAGTAACAGGCAGACTATTGTAAGAACTGTACTTAATTTTCTTTAGACATTTCGGTTTGTTCATATTTGTTCGTGTTATTCAAATTTTACTGTTAAAGGATAGTTTGTAAATGTAAATATTTCCATAATTTCATCATTTAAAGTGTAAAAAAAAAGTGTAAGAAACTGTATGAAGAATATATTGACATTACTACAGCGCTGTGCAGATAACGCGCTGTCATTGGTCAGTAAGGGCCTCTCTGGGCGGGACAACAGAGGGTTAATGCAGTGTTGTATTAACTGCATTACAGCGCTGCACACGCCAATAATGACCTCACTCTAGACGAGCTAAATCTGCCCCAGGAGTTAACGTGGACCTCGGGTGAACACATGTCTCTGTTCCCCACGCCGTCATGTGATGTTAGTACCAGTGCTGCGGTCCAAACCACGGTGCCACATCACTCGTGTTAGCTCCTCCCACAGCCCTGGCGGGGGCCACGGCAACCGGGCTGCTACCGTAGAGACGAAGTCCTGAGACTTGCGCACACGCCTGTACTCGGGCGTGTCCAGCTCGGTGCAGCTCCGCCCCCTGATCTCCTGCAGCCCGCGTTGGTATTTCACCTGTTGAGACGCAGGTACACGGCGTCACGACCACATCACACCGATCGACGTGGACGTGTGTAGGTGGATGTGTGTGTTTGTGTGTTTGCGTCTTGCCGAGCTGATGTTATCCTGGTTCTGCCGGATTCTCTCCAGTTCAGGAGTCAGGCCGACGCTGGTGGCCTTCGCCGCGCTCTGCTTGTATTTAACCTGGCGGGAACAGACACAACGCATGATTTTACACACAGACGGTTAGTTTATGTCACAGAACACAAGCACAGACAGCTGTAACCAATGGCACTGGTTTAGTTCTTTCAGTTCAGATATACAGTGACAAGAAAAAGCATGTGAACCCTTTGAAATTACCCAGCATTCTGTGTGAAACGGTCATAAAATGTGACCTGATCTCAGAATCAGAATCAGAAGCAGATTTATTGCCAAGTAATTTTTGCATTACAAGGAATTCGTCTTGGTTCTGTTGGTGCAAACAGTTAAAAGAAGCAGATTTCAAAAATAAAATATAATAATGAGAATGTAGAAAAACAGAAGTGTCTGCATCTAACGCTACGTTCAGACAGCAGGTCTTGATGCACAATTCAGATATTTTGGTGAAATCTGATTTTTTTTGTGTGTTCGATCATTAGGGTATAATGACCTGAAAATAACATGTATTGTGTTTTTGTTAGCGTAGAACAGGGGCGTCAAACTCATTTCAGTCACAAAACAGTCCAATTTGATCTAAAACAGGCTGGAAAAGTAAAATGATAGCATTATAACCCATAAATATTGATAAATCCAAATTTTTCTCATTGTTTTAGTGCAGAAAATAACATTAAATTATAAATATGTTCGCATTAACTCTCCAAACAAGCAGTATTAATCTATTTAACAATCCAAACAAAAACGATGTGAATAACCTGAAAAAACAGGACAAAGGCTCCTGTAGTCCAACGACATATTTAAAGACATTAATTGACACTGGTTCGACCTCACAGGGTCACTCTCAAGGTCAAAGGAAAGCCCATATGTGACTTCCTATCTATTGCCAATAGTAATTATAACAATATCTTCAACTGTTTTGAAGTTATAGCAGTTTAAAGTGTGTCCCATTTTAAACCAATGGGGATTTTTCAAAATTCAAAAATTCACAAAAAAATTCTAAAATCATTATTTCCCAATTCTTTGAACAAACTTGGTAGACCTTACCCTAAAGATGATTCTCAACAAATATCAAGTCACATCAGAAAAGTAGTTTGTGATGGTAAAAAAAATCACCAGCTCAGACATTTGCACATTTCGAATTTGTTTGGAGCTGAACCAGGAAAACGTGTGATGGTTACGTCATCACTTCCATTCATAACAGAAGTGCTACAGGCCTGTCATGCTCTGGATGGTGTGGATATACGGGGCCATTTAAACGAAGACTTTTCTGAGAACGATCACGTCTGCTCAAGGGTTTTTTTGGAAAACAGAGGGGTAAATATCCGTTTTCCAAAATACTCTTAATCAGCATCATGTGTTTCCTTTACTCTTTTGGGATACGTTGAGATGTTTTCCACTCGTAACCTGCTGTTTCATGTCTTGGTAAATCTGTCTGTTCTCACTGAGCTGATGTTCTCCTGGTTGCGTCGAACTCGTTCCATCTCAGGCGTGTCCGTGACGGCGGTGCCTCGGCCCACGTCCTCTCTGTACCGGACCTGAACGGACCAAGAAGTCGACTAAGAGCTTCAAAGGAGGACAACGTCAGGTTTGACCGACAGCATCAGATTTATAACCACAGGTGTAAGACTGGATATTCTGCCTTCTGCTTCTACTAGTCGAACAAATCTAACCAAAACTGACTATCAGCCTGAATACTGTTGAATTTGAGCCCAGTTTGACTTCAAATTAAAAAACGGCAATTATCAACTACAAAACAACAAATAATAACAATAAAAAAACAAATATAAAGAGCTATAAGCCAATCAGTAACAACTAAAAAACAACCAGTAACGACTAAAACCCATAATTAAAGCATTGAACAACTAAACAACTAAATCCTTATTATATCAACAAGATCAAAAACAAAAACCAACAAATAAGACCAACAAATTTCAACTAAAAACCAATGAGTAACAACTAAAACAAATAACAACAAAACCAAACAGCAAAAATTAAAAACCAACAATTAACAAATAAAAGCTAGAAATTTACCAGTAAGAACCCCCCCCCCAAAAAAAAAAATAAAAATCAATTTAAAACCAATAATTAAAAGAGTAAGCAACAACTAAACAACCAAATCCTTATTATCAACTACATGGACAAAAGTATTGGGATGTCCTGTTCATGAGGATTTAAAATTTAAAAACAAAACAAAACATCAATATTTCCTTAAAGTTTAGTGGGAGATTTCATATGGACATATATGGTTAGTTGTGGTAGAAAATTATTATTTACAGTCAGAGAACCAAAATTTCTACTTAAGTAAAGTAACAAAGTATTTGTACTTTGCTACTTGACACGTCTACCAAAATAAAAGTATGTTCTGACATTAGTCAGACTCATTATTGTTTTGTATCCCAGACCTGAATTCAACGTGTCCACATACTTTTGTCCACATAGTGTTCAAATAAGATCCAAAACTAAGACCAACAAATTTCAACTCCATCAATACCAACATAAGTTCAACTGCATTTTAAGCCTCAGCTGCTTGTCTTTGTACATGAGTTCAGTCTGTTGGACGTCACATAAACCACATGTTCTTTGGCTGTAAACTGGACTGGACCCTAACCCTGGACACTGACCCATCTGAGTCCACCTGGACTCAGATGGCCACGGTGCATGTTGTGTACATGTGTACATGTTGTGTACATGTTGTGTTCATGTTGTGTACATGTTGTGTACATGTTGTGTTCATGTTGTGAACATGGTGTGTACATGTTGTGTACATGTTGTGTACATGTTGTGCTCATGTTGTGTACATGTTGTGTACATGTTGTGTACATGTTGTGTTCATGTTGTGTACATGTTGTGTACATGTTGTGTTCATGTTGTGAACATGGTGTGTACATGTTGTGTACATGCTGTGTACATGTTGTGTACATGTTGTATACATGTTGTGTTCATGTTGTGTACATGCTGTGTACATGTTGTGTACATGTTGTGTACATGTTGTGCTCATGTTGTGTACATGCTGTGTACATGTTGTGTACATGCTGTGTACATGTTGTGTACATGTTGTGCTCATGTTGTGTACATGCTGTGTACATGTTGTGTACATGTTGTGTACATGTTGTGCTCATGTTGTGCACATGCTGTGTACATGTTGTGTACATGCTGTGTACATGTTGTGTACATGTTGTGTACATGTTGTGCTCATGTTGTGTATATGCTGTGTACATGTTGTGTATATGTTGTGTACATGTTGTGTATATGTTGTGTACATGCTGTGGGTGTGGGCGTGTACAAACATCACTGATTCTCTTGGCGTTCTCTCTGGCGAGGACGATCTCCGGTGTCTCTGTGACTGAGGACGTCAGGCCTCTCATCAGTTTGGAGTCCCAGCAGTATCGCAGCTAGAGGGCGACAGAGAGCCGCTTTACAAACACAACTTATTTTTCTTACCCTACCCCCCCCACCCCCCGAAGGGGAGGCAACGGGTATTATTATGGTTCTGTTTGTTTGTTTACACTTTATCAGCAAAACTATTGGTTGAATTCATATCAAATTCAGTTCATAGATTTCCAGTGACCATGAATAGATGTCATTACATTTTGGGAACAGTAGGTCAAAGTTCAAATTTCTTAATGAATTATTTAAATCTTCTTTTTTCTCCCATTAACTTAATAATAATAATAATAATAATAATAATAATAATAATGGATTGGATTTTATATAGTGCTTTTCTAGACACCCAAAGCGCTTCACATTATTGATCCATTCTTCATTCGCTCTCACATCCTCCCTCTGCTGGTGGTAAACTACACCTGCATCCACAGCTGTCCTGGGGCAGACTGACAGAAGCATGGCTGACAATTCACGCCTACCGCCCCTCTGACCACCACCAAACATTCATACGCATTCATACACCAGTGTGAGTGGCACTGGAGGCAAGGAGGGTGAAGTGACTTGCCCAAGGACACAACAGCACATGGACAGAGCGGGATTCGAACCACCAACCCTTCGGTTATTGGACGACCCGCTCTACCATCTGAGCCATGGCCACCCTTAAAATGGGTGAAATTTCAAATGTCTGTAAAAACATCAATTTCGTTTCAATTTACTTTAAACTTGGCACATATATAGAGGTAACTGTTACGCTGACATCAGAATTAGAATCAATTTATTTGTTATTTGCAGAAAAACTGCTTTGGAAAATGAGTTGCAGGAGCTGAAATTGAAGAAAATTTCAGGAAATGTTGATTCTGGCACAAGGAACAAACTAGAAAAGCACTCGGAGAGCGCAGACCTCCGCCAAGACAGACCCCCCCGCCCCCCCCCATCACCACCAAAATGTAATCATTTCTTCCTTGTGCCAGTATCAACATTGCCTGAAAATTTCATCAAAATCCATCTAGAACTTTTTGAATTATCTTGCTGACAAACAAACAAACAAACAAACAAACAAACAAACACACAAAGCAAAACAATCGCAATACCTCCTGGCAGTGGTAACAAATACATTTTGGTGGTGATGGGGGGGGGGGCTGATCTGCCTTGGTGGAGGTCTGCGGTCTCCAAGTGCTTTTCTAGTTTCACTTTTTTATCACAATGATGTACATTGTATTACATTATAAACATCTAAAATTATATTTCATAATAGCAAAAAGTGTGGAAATGAAAGGAGAACACAAAGTTTTATCCCAAAAAAAGGGAAACCACTTGGTGTTCTTCAGACACACTCGCACTGAGTCAAAGATTCAGATAAAAATGTACCTGGAGTCGGCCTGACAACACCTGGGAATGTACTTTTGTGACGTAAAGTTTTTTTTTCTAAATCTACCACCTCTCTGTGAATAGCTCTGGCTTGAGTTAATATTAAAAATAAATAAATAAATGAATAAATCACATTACAGAGTTGGAAATGCCAGCACTTTTAAGACCTTAAAGTAAAATTCAAGCACTTTCCAGACCTTGAAAACACAACATTGAAATTCAAGTATTTTCAAGGATTTCAAGCACCCGTACCAACCCTGTTTATATGATACTCCCTTGAACAGAAAAGATATGAATAAAGGCACAAACCGTCCTCACCGAGCTGATGTGTCTTTGGTTGTTTCGGACTCGCTCCATCTCGGGCGTTTCTGACACCAGACTGTATCGTCCTTTCAGACGCTCGGCCTCATCTTTATACTTCTTCTACACACAGAAACAGGAACATGAGGCAGTGGTGCATAATTAAATAAATAAAATAAAGATCACTGAACATCGACTCAACAACTCTGGAACTGGCCTCAACATCAAACCGAATCTAAAATATCGAAGTGGAAGGGATTTTCCAAACTTGGCCTCCGTTCTGCTCAACCAACAAATCAGAGACACCAAGAACAAGAAACCACAGCAACATCAAATAAACTATATGGACAAAAGTATTGGGACACATCATATCTACAGCTGTAAGACGTCCTCTTCATGAGGATTTCAGATAGAACGTATTTCCTTAAAGTTTAATGGCAGATTTTATATGGAAGTGGATGGTTAGTTGTGGTAGAAAATTATTATTTACAGTCAGAGCAGGAAAAATATTTTATACATTTAGAGGCAGAATATTTAAAATCACAGTCATGGATAAAAATGTAAAAAAAAATCAATGTTGACAGAAATCAAATCAAAACCATCTCTGAGGCATTTTGGAAACAACAATAACAATTTAATCCAAACGAACCAATGCACTGATATTTATCCCATAATATAAAACTATATTCTGACGTTAGTCATTATTGTTTTGGATCCCAGACCCTGTTAGAAAAGAAACACCTGGATTCAACATGTCCACATACTTTTGTCCACATAGTGTACCTCTGTATATAAGTTAAATACCAGCGTAAATAAATGAAACACACGTGCTCATTCATTAATAAGGCAGGTCATTAATTCTATATGTTAATACTAGTGCTGTGTAAATAGAACTAAAGGGCATTAATTACAGCTGAAAAGTCTATTATCCACCAGACACTTCTACTACTACTACTACTACTACTACTACTACGACTACTACGACTACTACTACTACTACTAATACTACTACTACTACTACTACTACTACTACTACTACTACGACTACTACTACTACTACTACTACTACTAATACTACTACTACTACTACTACTACGACTACTACGACTACTACTACTACTACTAATACTACTACTACTACTACTACTACTACTACTACTACTACGACTACTACTACTACTACTACTACTACTAATACTACTACTACTACTACTACTACTATTACTACTACATACTACTACTACTACTACTAATACTACTACTACTACTACTACTATTACTACTACATACTACTACTACTACTACTACTACTACTACTACTATTATTACTACTACATACTACTACTAATACTACTACTACTACTACAACTATTATTACTACTACATACTACTACTACTACTACTACTACTACTATTATTACTACTACATACTAATACTACTACTACTA